>NC_056739.1:1994942467-1995209967 GCF_019279795.1 Protopterus annectens
AACTGAATAAAATGGCATCGGCTTCATGTTTTATACCCCTGATGACCTGACGTCATGGAAGAGGAGATGGCAACTGACGCAGGACCCAAGACTTTGTTAGTCAGGCCGACTGAGGGCATCCTGCCAGCAGATTACCCAAATGTAATATCTGCAACAGTGAATACACTCTAACATCTACATTTATGGTAAGTGTACACAACTGTACTTTAAGGGACAAGGGGAGATGGGACTCAAGCTGGCAAAAGATTGGTGATTGCTGAAGATCAGAGTCCATGTGTATCCATGTCCCAACTGATACCAGCTTAATATTTTTCTGACATAAGTTTTATAGTGTTTTTACTTCTGATGTAGTGATAGCTTAGTAGAGGTATATTTTTGAACATCAGTTTTGCTTGGCCTTTTGTGCAGAGTTCAGATATCCCCCAGGTGGAAACCAAGCATAGTGCCAGAATGTAACTAGTGCCTTCTAAACATTGGGTTTACTAAATGTATGTCAGTGGTTGTAAGTTCCTTAAAGGCAGTTTGTGATACAATTTCAAGGAATTGTAATGACACTTTGGTACAAAACACTAAAAAATACCATTCTATCCCTGATAACTTCACTGCACATTCCTACTGATTTACATGATATGCATGGACTTTCTTTTCAAGTTCACAGAATGTACTCAGAAGAAATATTTAGTTAATGAAATAAGCATAATCTTTTGCTTCCAGTCTGGTGGCAGGTCCAATAATTTGCAGAAGGGAGGGCTCAGTCTGTAAATAGACCACTGGTTGTGGAAAATAGATCAGTGGTGAGGGGGCTGTGGAAAGAAGACCACCTGGAGCTACTTTGGCAGCAGATGTAAGAAGGCAGCAGTATAGATTCAGTTGCACGTCATTGTTGTGAGGCTTTAGTAGTGGAAGTGTATAACTTGTTACAAAGCAAGTGTGCATGCAGTACTTTCAAGATATGCCTCTGAGAGTTATTTAATCATCCTTGCCAAGTCACAATCCCTTTCCATATTGGTGTAGCTTGCATATACATTACAGAACTTAGCAAATATTCACACTGAAGATGACATGACCACAGCAAATATTTGTGCAAACTTTAAGGAAGTGCATATACTGAAAAAATCCAAAATAGCACTTATTTCTGTTACAATAAGCAATGTATAAAAACAAGTAGAAAGTACAGTTGTGTACAATCTTACCGTAATGGCAGATGTCCTTGCCTTCACTGCTGCAGTATTCTTAACTATATGGATTTCCCTGCCATGAAAGCCTGATGGTCCAGAACAGTCTTCCAAAGACTTAAAAGGTATGCTGAATGTCACCATGTGCTCCCTGTGTAATATAGGGCATAAAAGTGTCGTTCAGGCATACCAAAAATGGAACTGATTGCCCCAGGAGGTACACAAGTCCAATGAACCCAAAAGGTAACATGTACATCCAGGAAGGTAAAGAACTAGGGGGATTGAGGAAGAGAGTGAATACTGCAGTAGTGACGGCAAGGACATTTACCATTATGGTAAGAATTTATACAACTGTACTATGTCCTTACATTCACTACAGCAGTATTTTTAACTATATGGGAGATGCTAAAGCTCAAGAAGAAACTATGGAGGAGAAAGGGGCAGAAGAATCCCCTAAAAAAAATTATAAGAACTGAACTAGAAAAAACAGCCCTAGCTCTAGAGATACCATCCAACTTTATAGTACTTGGTAAAGGTGTGCACAGAGGTCCAGGTAGCTGCTTCAAAAATAGAATTGGTATCTAAGCCTTTGAAAAAAGCACCAGCTCTAGTAGAAATGAGCCTTAATTGAAAAAAAATGGAAGGCTCTTGCCATGAAAAATGTAACAAAAGGAAATAACTGTAGAAATCCAAGAAAAAAAGTCCGCTTAGCTATAGCAAGCCCCAAAGATCTAGGATGAAAAGAAACAAATAACTGATCAGATTTTCTGATAGCCTTGGTCATATAAAAATAAACTCTTAAGTTGCCCATGCATGTCCAAAGTATGCAGCACTCTCTCACTATCAGTTTGAGGAGGGGGGAAAGGTAGGCAGATTAATATACTGATTAAGAGATGGCTCATTAACTACCTTTGGCATAAAAGGGTTAGTGTGCAAGGACACTGTCCCCATAAAATCAAGAAAGGAGGACAAAGCCATAAGGGCCTGCAACTCCGACACCTGTCTAGCAGAAATAAGCTCTAATAAAGTAGTCTTCCAGGAACAATGTTGCAAGGAAGCTGAAACAGCAGGCACAAAGAGGGCCTGAGTCAACTTCTCCAAAACAATATTATAATCCCAGGGATGGAGAGAGAGGCTTCCTGGGAGGTCTAGTATTAAGGACGCCTTTAAGAAATTGTTTCATCTCAAGTCTAGCAGCTAAAGGAGAAGAAAAAGGCAGAGGTAGCTGATAGGTGGGCCTTAGTAGAAGAATAGGCCAAGCCAGCATTGAGCAACTCACACAAATAGAGAACGGAAGGAGCATCTACAGTAAGAGGGTCCAGGTTAAAAAAAGACACCAAAAAGAAAACCTCTCGAATTTGAATAAGTAGAATTTTCTAGTCGTAAGTTTCCTGGCCTCCTGCAGGACTTGAAGCACATCCTCAGAAAAAACATGTCAGAAGAATCAAAATCCTATCACCCATAGTCGAAGTGTGGACAGGTGGGGATGGATAAGAGTTCCCTTGTCATGATGTTGATTATATCTCATCCTTTGAGTTAACTTGTGATGATTGTCCCTGGCTGTATGCAGAAGGAGAGAACCAGTGCTGTTGTGGCCAAAGGGGAGTCACCAACAAGATTTTGGGAGCATACTGTTGAATTTTGAACAGGACTTTCGGAATGAGAGGAAGGGGAGGGAATGCATAAAGAAACATCCCCTTCCAAGAGAATGAGAGGGCGTCCACCTTCCATACCAGTGGACCTGGGACTCTGGCACAAAACAGAGGAAGTTGTCTGTTCAGAGGTAAGGTAAAAAGATCCAGTTGAGTATCCCCACTGGTGGATAATGTCCAGAAACACATCCCTGTGAAGAATCCATTCATGGGACTGAGTTAAGGACCTGCTCAGAGTATCTGCCACCATGTTCTGACCAGAATGGATATACACTGCCTGAAGAGTCGCTTGACAGCAAGTTCCCATACCAGAAGTGCAAACCGGCAAAGAAGATAAGGTCTTATTCTTTGTTTGTTGATGTACCACATCACTGAGATCCTGTGAATACCTTGAGAGGCCCTGGAAAAAAAACTGAAAGGCCTGAAGAGCCAGCACAAGATCTCTCATCTCTTTGACATAGATGTGCTGCTCTTGCTGACAGTGACAACACCCCCACATTTAGGGAGCAAAAAGTCATTCCGCATCCCGTGTCTGAGTCATCTGTGCTCAATTCCTGAGAGGGAAGAGGGGGATAAAAAGGGATCTCTGGATTCAGAGACAACTGCTGAATCCACCAGAGAAGTGCCTGTCTGAGGCAAGGAAGAAGAGGGACTAAAAAGTCTAAAGGATGAGCATGTTGAAGCCATACTGACTTCAGAAACCAAAGAAATTTTTTCTCATATGAAGTTTGGCCAGAGGGAGCATCAGAATGGTGGATGCCATGAAACCCAGAACGCTCAAACTCCCTGGCAGTAATGGAGGGCAGAGGAAGAAGAGTGTGAAAGAAAAAGAAAGAGTTAAGGCCTTTGGGGGGGGGGCAGTGGTGCAAGCATTGGCACCGTCTGAATCCTGCAACCTAGAAAAACATGATCCTGAGGAGTCCGAGAAGACTTTTTGAAATTTATGATGAACCCCAAGATCTGAAGAAGGGATACAGCAAAATGAGGATTTTGCAAAAGGGTTTCTGGAGAGGACACATGAATCAACAGGTAGTCCAAGTAAGGAAATAGTTGGATTCCTTGAAGTCTGCAAAAGGCAATCACAGGAGCAAGGCATTTGGTGAAAACCCTTGGGGGAGTAGAAAGGCTAAAGGCAAAGCAGAGAACTGAAAATGCCAGGAAGCAACAGAGAAATGCAGAAACTTCCCGAAAAGAGGACAGATTGGATATGGAGATAAGTATCCTTAAGATCCAGAGACACCATATAGGCCTGAAGGAGCAAGAGAGGAAACAGAATCTGAAGAGACAACATCTGAAAGGAAGATATCAAGTGTTTAGATGAGAGAGGTCTAGAATAGGTCTCCAAGTACTCTCTTTTCTGGGCAGTAGAAAGTTGGGAGTAGAACCCTTTCCTCCTTTGGGACACAGGCACCTCTTGAAAAGTATCCTGAGACAAGAGATCTTAAAGAACCTCTGAAAAAAAGGGAAGATGTTCCCAAGGAAGCTGAGGAATGCCCCTAAAGAGAGGACGGGATTTACATACCATGAAGTAGTACCCTTGACAAATGGTTGACAGAACCCAAGAATCCTGAGTGATCTGAAACCAAACCGGAAGAGAAAGAGGAATGTGCTTGAGAAGAGACAGTCACACAGCACCTGTTTTGTCCTGAAAGGAAGGCTTTGGAGTCCAGAAAATTGAGTAGCCTTAGCAGGAGTCGTCCATTTGCCACTCCTTACCTTTAAGTAGAAGGACGTGATTGCCTACGAACAAAGGTAGGCTTAGCAGGGTAGTTTCTCTAAAATTTAGGCACAGGAGAAAAACACGTTTAAGTTCCTGTAAGGCCTTACCTTTATCCTGAAGGGACTTAAACCAGCAGCAGATTCCCCCAAACAAAAGTTTAGAATTCAGAGACGTATCCATCAACTTAACTTTAATATCAGATAGATGTTGAAGCCTGAGCCAAGAATACCTCCTCATAACTAAACCAAAAACAGCAGCCCTAGAAGAGGCATCCCGCCACATCATAACTACATTTAATTGAATGACAAATGACTTGAAAGGACGTCCCTAGTAAGGAAAGCGTGGAAGTTTTACCTTCAGAGTCTGGAAAATCAGAAATAAGTTGCCAGGTCTGAGAAAGAAGAGTCAACACATTCCTAGACATGTGGGTCTGATAATGTCTGTAAAAGCTAGCGTAGCAAAAGTGTAAACCTTTTTGCCCAGCCTGTCCATAGTCTGCTGTCCTTGTCAGAAGGCAATAACTTGGGTGAAGGAAGCAATTGAGATGGCTTATCCGAGGCTACGGAGACTACCGAAGGGTCAGCATCAGGACATTTATATAAAAAAAGAATTATTCTCAGGAACCCAATCAGGCATCTGAGAGGCATTGGAGAAAGCATCCAGTAAAGCAGCCAAGACAGGAGGAATAGCTGCAGGTTTGGGAAAGTCCAGCTGCAATGGTTTACCTTTAAAACTGCAAATCACAGTGGTTCGAGTGCTCATATGAACAACTCAAAACCACAAAATGGAAAATGTCGACAGACCTTAATGTTCGAAAAACAGCAAATCGAAAAGCAGATTCGCTGTTTTTCGAACATTAATGTAAAAGAAAAAAAAGTGTAAAGAAGGGGGCAAGCCCCCTTGCACCCCCTACTTTATTATTCTAACACCGAGATCACACTACAGTGGGGAAAGGAACCATTTCCCAATCCCCACTATAGTGCAATCTGCCCCAGAATGTTGAATGTGCAATGAGTGACTCTCATTGTGCATTCGCTCATTGCACATTCTAACCTTTTTCAATTCGGTGTTTGCAAATTTTGCAGGCTGCCTTTCGGAAATGTTCTGTTCGCCCTTGTGCAATACGCACATTTAAAGGTAAACTGCTGCAACAACTCATAGTACCTTTCATGGATATCAGAGACCCGAGTACCATCCCACTTAAAAGTAAATAAATCTATCTTCCTAGAGAGTGTGTACCCAAAGGAAATTTCCTCCAAAGGAACATCAAGATTAATAGATTCCTCCTCCTCTGACCCATAGTCTAAGGGAGAGGGAATTTGAGTTAGGTATTCATCAGCAGAATTAGACTCATCCTCAGAAGAATACTGGTCTCTAGGTCTTTTAGGAGGAGTAGAAGTTCACTGAGGATCAATAACCGAAACCCAGTGAGAAGGCTTTAAGGACATTAAGGCAGAAAATAACCCTTGAGTAAAAGCCTGGCAATCACTTTGTGGATCCCTAGAAGCAGAAGAAATGTTTAATTTTTTTGTTCCTTTTTTAAGGTGATGTCCAGAGAAAGCTGAGATCCAGGATAACAATCGATAACCATAGCAGAAACTTCTATTCCAACTAGAAGCTGAGGAACTCCCGTAGGACTCTCAGAAAAAATCAACCGTGGTTCCCTCTGAACGTCTGAGACAGATGCCTGCAAAACCTCTTTGGATGTGCTGCCAACTGGATCCTCATCAGCCTCCAACACAGTCATGGCAGAGAAATCTTAACAACACGGCCAGATGAGCCTCCGGGTTTGTAACTACCTCAGGAGAGAAACCTGGCGGAGGGCTGTAGAGTGGAAGATTCAGGTTGTACCTTTTTCACCTTCTTCCCTAATGGCTGACCCTCGGCAGGAGATTACTTCCATAGTATCTTTAACAATTAGCATAAGACACTGGTTCTCAAGATAACTAGGAAAGGGAAGAAAGTCTACTGTGAAGGGTTTTTAGAACTAACACCTGACAAATAGAACAAGATGTATGGTCATGAGAAGTGCCTAAGCAAAAAGGACACTTGTCATGGTGGTCTGTATGGGCAATATGTCTCCCACACTGGCATTTACCCTTCCTGGATGCCATTAATCTCAAGGAACACAAAAAGCAAGAAAAAACAAAATCCCCAGTGGGGCACTTATCTTGCAAGAACAGCAAACAGGCGTAGGAAGTCCCTGGAGAATGAAAATGCATTCAACTGGCAGAAAACGAATGCAGGTAAACAGACCAACGGTAGAAAAGATACATTCAGACTGGCAGCAAAGAAGTTTGTTTTTTTGTTAAGCCTGAACATTACCTTTATGCTCTACATTACACAGGGAGCATATGGTGACGTTTGGCATACCTTTTAAATTCAGAAGTCTTTGGAAGACTGGCCAGACATTGGGCTTCTGTGGCAGGGAATCCCATATAGTTAAGAATAGTGCAGCAGTAAATGTAAGGAAATCAACTGTAGCCTTTTACAGAAAAATTTGCTTTACTGTCATGTAACAGTTCTTCAGCCAAAGAATATTATTGACATAATCATCTATAAAACATCACTGGACTGAGGTCCTATCATCAAAGGCAAAGGCATATTTTGAATTTAAATAAAAAAAAAATACTGGCAATGCCATTTTTATGCCTCCACATATACAAAAAGAGGTTAAGATCCCTTTTATCCAGAAGCATGCTGTTTTTAGGTGTGAAAATCATACCAAGATTATTTATATTTTTGGCACTTGTTGGTTATTTTACTTTTAAGGAAACTAAATGCTGCGTATCTGTTTTTAGTTGACCGATTTGTAAAAAGTTGTAGTCTCTCAATTTACAAAGGCCGTTCCGGCTCTAATTCTGCCTTGACTTCAAATAACTATTTTTCTACTGACTCTGTATATTCTTATGTCCTTTTTGAATAAGACCACTTGATAATCCTAATTTTATTTTTCTTTTGCTCACCCTAATAGCTGTTGGGGAGAGTCAACAACAATTCAAATATGTGCATGCCTCTCATAACATGTAAAATATGCATTATTTGCTGTAACATGTCACAGTGACAGAAAATATTGCATTTTCTTGAAACAGCATTTTGTGTCTCATTCCATAAGAACATCCCAATGATATGATGGAGCTGAATGTATTTGCTTTAAAGGAATGCAAAATATACATTTGTGTGAAATGAATGGCACAACCAGGGTATCCAAATGGATATATAAGACCACTGATGATGCCTAAAAAAAAAATAAAGGGCCATTTATTTATAGTCATATGAAGCTTTATAGTATTTTTTTTTCAGAATAATATATCATGACTTGCAGCTACAAAAGTCAGTTGGTAGTTTGGTTTGTCAAGGCATATAAACGAGCTTTATTTTGCATTGTAGTTTACTACACAAGTCTAAAAAGTAAGTCCATTGGAAAAAAAAGAATTGTATACAGGTGAAATAAATAGAATTTACATCTGATATATCAAATTAATAATGAAGTGTTTTAGATCTTTATTGTATTCAGTGGACTGAGCAGAAATTCACCACAGCATCCAAAATGAAAGCCAAGTATAATGCAAGAAGTCAAACTTGCAGTAAAGGCACATCCATGAACTAAAGTGACTGGGCCCTAATCTTTGAAAGACTCTGCCTTTATCATTAACATTCGGGTAATAACAGGTCTTCAGCTACAAAATACAACCAAGACTAGAACTCTAACCTCATAGTTTGCAGTGCAGCACATATCTGAGTCTGACTGCATAGCTTCAGCTGCTTTAAAGCATAACTCTGTAGCCACATTACAATGGAAAAATATTTTTTCCCTAGTAAAAATTAGAGGATTTTTACTTCTGGCACAAAACATTTGGTAAACATATTTTGCACATAGTTTCACCCAACCTTTTGTGCAGAGGTCAAATAGCTCCTAGTTGTAAATCGAACATTGTGATAGACTGGCAAAAAAGCCCTCAGAAATATTAGACTTTTAATAAGATACTTGGGTACAAAAGAAACTTGCTCTTTTAGTGGAATGAACCCCTTTCTGAGAAGGGTATACTACCTTTGACTGAAGAAATCCTATAAATATAATGGCCATGTTGTACTGTGACAGATACTCTCTCTACCCGCCCAAAAAAACAATCAGAAGTCTTCCTGTGATAGCCATTTACTTTCAAACTTCATCTGACCCTCCAAATAATACATGCATTCTATATACATATCTTTGATTTAGATAAATGAAAAACATGACTACAGTAATAAGTTTCATTTTACTGCAGACATATCCTGCAAATAAAGCCATACCATTTTTATTCAACAGTGATCACGTAATGATTCTATGCTTTCATATGCAGCATGTTTTCACCCCACCCTAAAAATCCTCCATCTTTTTACAGTTCTGATATTTGCTTGTAAGTAATGTAAAATAAATGTTGACCACAATAATTTATGCTGAACTCCAGCGAGTGGGCACTTATACACCCCTGTCCCCAGCTGTCACTGATGGTTTTGAATAAATCATGTAGTTGCTGTTTTCTTTCATACATAGCCTGCCTCAAAAAAGATCCACTTTCTGTATACATTTCTGTTGTGCAATTGGAAAGAAAGTGAAAGGCATAGTGGCCTTAGTAATGATTTTCAGGTTGCTGTACACAGATGCACTGAAATTACGAAAGCCAGATCGCATGTGTTTGTACACATGCACTCTCTCCATATCTCCCCCCAGAGGATAGCCTGCTATGATATACAGTAAAATTTTGATTATGCATCACAATTAATGCTCCTAGAAGTCCCACAGTCATCCCTACTCCAAACTGCAGAACAAAGAACTGAAGAAAAATAGAACACTATGCAAGTCAAACCATTATGTGTATATATACACAGTGAAGCAGTCCACTGCTCCTCTGCATGGAAGACATGATTTTAAATTCTCAAGGTGTCTTGCCTACAGCAGTAATGTCTGTATCTGTTTACATCTGTAGTCAAACACATCAGACATTCATTTGTCATAGAAACATGTGCCCCAGATATTATACAAATATAAAGCAGAAATAACACTGTAGTAAGACTTATTAATGTGTTGAGGCCATGAAGACATGACAATGTCATGCAAACCTCTGCAGTGATGACACACCATATCTCTGTAATATGCAAGTGTTGTCAGGTAGGTGTTTATATTAAGTACTCAAAAACACACAACTCATAGTTGTGTGCATATAGGTCATGTATGCCCATTGTCAAGAACATACCTATAGACCCTATTACTGTACTTGCTGTCAACTGAATGTTTAGACATAGCATAGTTACACAAGTTCAAAAATTACACTACTATTCTGACAAGGAAGGGGTCTGAACTGTAATGCCAATTATGTGAACTCCTGTTTCAGGGCTATGAAATAGAAAGATGACAATATATTTGGATAACTTGTACAAATATATTCATTGGTCCAAAAGTTGTGTGGATGTCCCCCGTTCAGTATTAAATGGAGTATATGTTGTGTATTTATGTGCATCTATTATAGTACAAATTCCTTAAAACATTCCTTTAATAAAGAAGGTAGTGATAATAAGCATCAGAAACACTGTCAGTACTCTTCTCTGCATGCAGGGTATGCATAATGACCTGTATGCAGCAAATGTGCTAGGTTTGGGCATGTGTGCTATGCATGTTTGTTCCAAATGTACTGTGCTAGGCATTATATTTAGGTTGATGATATGGCATATTTTTCAGTGCTGTCAATATTTACTACATTACCAGCTCATATCACTGTGACCACTGTTACCTTGGCAATCATAATCAAGATGAAACTGTCATCAGTCACAAAAATAACACCAAAGGTCGCAGTTGCTGCTGAATCCAGTTTCAGTCAATTAACCTTTCAGTATTTTCAGAGACTAGCCATTGTGAATATCTGTTGCAGTGCATCGACTTCCACAGACAGCTAGCTTCTGATATTTTGTGGACAAAACAGGCATTCAGGAAGGAGAGTTAGCGCTTAATTTTTCTTTAATCACAGAAAACTGGAAAGAAGGTCTCTTAAGATCTGTCTTGCCTTTGACTTTTTGTGTACCTCCCCTGTTTCTCTCGGGTATGGAAAAGAACTGCCAGATCACTGAAGGCTGATTCCACTGGAGTAGTTGGCACTGCAGTTGGGTAAGATTTGTGCTGTGGCAGTGTGATTATCACTGAACTACTGTGCCAGCCATTATAAACTGGACATTGCATCTAGGTCCAGACCCACCTGTAGGGTCTTAGTAATCACTGGTATGTTTCACTAGCTAGACACCACCTAGGATTAGCTAGAGATCCTGTCCTTAAGATTATTGCAGACTAAATTTCCTTGGCAGATACAAAAGTTACATACTAAAAGCTAAAAGTTATGTACTTGACATAACCTCAGATCTGATATCAATTTTCATTCTATTGTCAACTGATTGATTCAGATCTGATCCTCGGATCCGACTTGGCTGTTACTAAAGCTCTCGAGCTTTTCCCTTACCTTTAAAGTACCAACCCTAAGCAACCTCTGATCTCATTTGCCACTTTTCACGAAAATATGTGGTCAGCCTAGCTCTTGAGCTTCCACAGATAAGTAATACTGTTCTTCAATTTACATCTTCTAAAACTTTATATTTTCTAATGTTGTCTCATATTACTCATTCTTTACCCTCCTACATTTTCGCATATCTTAAATTACCATTGTTGGTAATTTCTTCCTGTCTCTGTCTATTGTACAGTTTGTTGTTGGTGATTTCTCTTTCTATTTTAACTTCTACACTCTTATGTAGTCCATAGTACCATAGTTGATATTTTTCCCTGCCTTCTCCTAAAAAAAAAAAAAATCCTGTATTACTTTACTTTTTCCAATTTTTGTAGTTACTGCTGTAATGGCAGTAAAAGGCCCCTCTGGGTTTAAAAAGTGTGAGCACAAGCTACCACTGTCAGATGCCCACACACACTATGTGTTGATTGCCTAGGGCCACAACATCTACAAGAGGATTGCTTGATCTGCCATAATTTCAACGCTAGGGCTCTAGTCGAGAGAAAAAATAAACTAATATTAAAAAGATTATTGTCATCTTCCTCTGGAGAAGTGATATCTGGGGCTCAATCCATCAAAGGTAAAGCTAAAGAAACAAAGCTTTCATCTCTTAAGGCTTCCACCTCATCCCCCCTCAGCTTCAGAGCCATCTAGAAAAAGATGCAAGTTGGATCTGAAAAGGTCCCAAAGTTCTTCTCCCTTGGATCTAAGGAAGAAAATAAAGTGATAGAGCAGACCATCTCAGATCGACAAAAAAAGTAATCTGATCCAACTGCCTCAAGTCCTATAGTTCTCCCCAGGACTAGATACTCAGCTTCCATTGATCCTGTACCTTCTAGGGTGCCTTCATCCTTTTTGGGAAGACACCAGTACAAGTCTTCTTCACTTGCCTTGACTTGTTCATCCAGAAGTCTGACAGAGGAAGATATGGAAAGAATGATGCGGAAGTTCATTGATCATCTCAGCAAAGATTCAGATTGGTGTCTTGCTGGCTCCTACCCCTTCAGGTCAGGAGGCCTGCCCATCAACTACACCCCCACTTTAACCTCCTCTGATCCCTTTGGTTGTTTGAGTCCCTGGATCCAAGCCTCCTGGGTCCAATTAGCTTGGAGCCAACAATAACATTATCTTATCTTCATATCCAAAGCTTACTCTGAGTGCTTTGGTTCAGATTTCTTTGGATCCAGATAAGCATCTGAGCCGAAGCTTCTCTGTCAAATCCGAGGTGTTGGAGTCTACTCTGAAGCTGTTAGAGCCATCTCTGCCCCTTGAAGCCTTGGCACTGAAAAGCTTGACTGTGGCTTCCTCCTCTGGAAGAATGCCTTTGGAGTGGGGGTGAACAGAGGTCCAGAAGCTTGCCTTCTTGATGCCGGGGTTTTCTCTCTACCTGGGGTAATCTGCCTTCAAGGTAGTGAAGAGTATTTTCTGCTCTGACAGGCCGGACGGATCTAACCCCCTCGCATCCTCGACCTTCTACCCTGATGTCTCTGCACTTAGAGCCTCATCATTGTTTACCACAGGGACAGCCAATTTGAGATCTCCAGGCTTCCCAGCAGGGTATTGCAGTTTCTTCCGATACCTCCCTGGACCACCCCACTGTGGAGGTCCCTAGGAAGAAATGCAAGAGGAAGCACTTGCATTCTCCACAAGAGCCAGTCACAGAGGATACAGACTTCGAAGAAGGTGAAGGGTCCCCACAATCACCTCCAGAAGATGTCTTATTTGGAGATGTACTTGAGATCCTAAAACAGAGAGATGGTTGTACCCCCCAGAAACCCTTCATCTGAGGTGTTAGTATTCCTGGATGCTTTCGGTACTAGCCCATCTTCCTCCTGAGTTACTCTGCCTGCCAATGAGCTCATTGATTTGGTCTCAGCGAGCATGGAAGGAACCTGACACAGTTGAAACCATCCCCAGAATACCAGACAAGATTCTGGCACCACCTTCAGGGAAAGAGTTTTGAGCTAAAGTGGGTGCCAGTTGATACCATGGTCATGGCAACGGCCACCAAAAAGGAACTTTCAGATCAAAGTTCTCCTATTCATGCCCCTAACAGGGAGTCTAGAGTGATGGACAGGTGTGGGAAGTGTATCTATGCTTCAGCCACCTTTGCTCTAAGGTCTGTGAATTATTTGGCCCATTTTACTAGGTTACAGAGGGATTTGATCAAGGAACTTTCAAGTACCCTCTTAGGATCCATTTCTGCAGAGGTCCAATCATCCGTAACTTCTCTGCTGGCTACCCTACACTGTCTTGAATTAATCCATGAGGCTTATTTTGGATGTATCCAATTCGGAAACAAACCAGAACGAAAAAACAGCTTCGGATCCACCAATAAGTGCTTCACCACTTGTCAGCAAAAAAACGGATTTAATGCAGTAAATGTTTAAAACAAATGACAAAAATATAACTGTAAACAAGTTGTGCTTCCACCCAAAGCATCTGGGCTTCATCAGAACCTTCTGATTGGTTCCCTTGGAAAAAAATCGCTGTTCTAAGCGTTTTGTAAGCTTTCACTTACATGGGGCTAATAAATCATCGTTCACTTTTCTAAGCGTACGATTATTTAGTATAGACCCCACCAGTGAGCCTGGCTACACATAACAAAAGATACTTGAGTGCAGAGGATTATTTCTAGAGGATATATAGTACCCTTTTCCCTTCCACCTCCAATCCCAAGAAAAATCCCACAGGGAAGAAGCAGCAATTCAAATACAAAAGCTGCTAGAAAGAGTCATCCAAGAGGCCCCACCAGACAAGATAGAATCTGTAACTTACTCAAGGTTCTTTTTAGTGCCAAAGAACACAGGAAACTTGAGACCAATTTTGGATCTCAGTAACTTGAACAAGTCAATTCGATACACAAAGTTTCAGATGGTCACGGTTCAGTCCAGTCTCCCTTTTCTGGGCAAGGACGACTGGATGTACTTGATGGACCTTCAGGATGCATATTATCAGATAAAGATAAACAGACAATCCAGAAAGTACTTATGCTTCCAGCTGGAATCTAGTTACTACCAGTTCAGGGTTCTTCCCTTTGGTCTCACCACAGCCTGCATAGTGTTAACCAAATGCATGGTAGTAGTAGCAAGTAATTTGAGACTGCAGGGATTCTGGGTGTTTCCATATCTAGACGACTGGCTCAATACCAACTATGCATCAATTGATAAGGGCAAGAAATCAGGATGTTCTTCATGTTTCACTGTTGTAGTCATCACTTGTGAGTTATCCCTGTTGGGTAGCCCTCTGCCGACCCAAATACCAGAGTGAAGGATTTCCCTCGTGTCAGCTGACTGGTGACTGAGGCCGACGTCAGGTCATCATGGCTATAAAATGAGGCAGCTGATGCTATTACATCAGTCTTTCTTGCTGTGGAACCCAAAGCAGAAGCAGGTCACAAGTGCATCAGTTGGCCATTGCCAGACTGAGGGAGTAAGTACCCCATTGAGGAACCTTTTCTTGCTTTTATCGAATTTTAGAGAAAGTCAATAATTGTCTCAGTTGTGGAAAACTGATCCCACACTGAGACTTTCATACCCTGTGCATCACCTGCCTAAGCCCAGACCATGATGTCCCCAGATGTCAGTTCTGTTTAATGTTGGAACTATTAGGAGAAGAGCTGAAATTGTAGCTAGACACTTCGAGACTATTTCTCACTGCGAAATGGCATTGGTTGGTTAGGCAGCTTTTGAATTGCCGAGAAAAAAGAACGATAAGGAAATGGATAGGCTTCAGAAAGTTAGACCCTCTGACAACTCTGGTCCTAAGTCAGCTAGCCTTCCACTCATTACAGTTGATGAAATCAGTGAGACACCTTCACAGCCCCTGATGCCAGCCGAGGAACTGTCGCAGCCCTCTACCGAGACCTGTTTGGAGTCCGGTACACTACAGGATCCATCTTTTCCTGCTTGTATGTTAGCCTTCAGTCATGTGGTTGGGTCTGGAGTTGGACCTGGTCAGGATAGTTTTAGCAAAGAAAACAATCAGTAAGTCTAATTAGTTTTCTTGGACTTTTTTTATTTTTTCTTATAGACTTCTTTTATAAGTAGTAAGTGTTCCGTAGAGACAGTACCCATGACCGATGACCACGCCGCTGGTTAAACTAACCAGGACCAAGACTAGCCCTAAAAAGACCCTTTCCTAGTGACCCTTCCATCCAGCCTGCCACAGAATCACAGCAGCTGCTCAGAATGGCAGAAGATTTAATTACTCTGATTAGAGGAAGACAGCCTACTAAAGCCACCCCAACTAAAAGGAAGAGGGATACTTCCCCTGAAGCTCTTTCTGACCAGGAGTCAGAAGGGGCTGAACTAGAGGAGTCGGATACTGAAGACCAGCCATTTGCAGCATTTGAGGACTCTGATGCTGACAACCCCATTCATGCTGCCTTCCCACCTGAGGACCTGCCTTTTGGGGAAACTTTAAATTCCCTCAGGGAACATTTTCACTGGGAGACACAAGATTACCCTCAGTCAAAGAAAAGACTGAGAGAGTTCCTTGACCTACCACAGCATAAACTTCTGGCCATTCCCCCAATCCTGGATGTGGTGGAGGATGTCATTTTGGAATCTGCACTCACCCCAGACACACACACACACCCGCCCCCAGGAAGACAGACAGATATTATAGAATGCAAGACACCCACAAGTATCTTTTTAAAAACACTGCAGCTGACCCAGAGGTCATTACTCAGGGTCTTAAGGGGACTAGGGCCAACTCCTCTAAAAACCCCATTCCAACTGATAGAGAGCAGAGTTTTAGACAGACTAGGAAAGAAGGTCTACACTTCAGCTACCTTAGCCATTAGAGCTCTGAATTGTCAATTTCATATGCTGAAATACCAGCAAAATGTACTGGAATTATTAAGACAGAAAATGTCCACCCTTCCAGACAGCAGTACAATTAGGGAACTAGCAGATCTTATACTTTCCAGCTCCCAGGTAGCCAAGCATTCCTTGCATTGTGGGTTTGATGCCTTGGAAGCTTCTAGCAGGGCTGCATTTACTGGATGTGTTATCAGAATGTATGCCTAGTTAAGAGAACAACCTTTGCCTGACCAGGTAAAGTCCAAGTTACTAGATGTCCCTGTGGATAAGGACTAGCTGTTTGGACCCAAAGCTGAGGCGGTCATTAAGAAAATGGAAGACAAGGCCAAGTCTATACAGACTGTGAAGGATTTCTTGCAGGTACAGCATCCCAGGTTCAGTAGGAACTTCCCTATAAAGCACTGGTCCTTTCCTTCCCAAACAAAACCTGTCCAGAGGCAGGGGCGCAGGGACAGGCCCTCTAGGCATCAGTCACAAAGCCAACGGAGATCCAGACAATGAACCACTGCAACACCAAGAGAGTTCTAAGCCCACTCCCTTCTCCAAGGACTCATAGTGGCTCTCTCCCCTCCCCTCTGCCCCACATCCCCCTAGAGAGACCAGGAGGAAGACTTTCCCTCTTCCTAGAGAATTGGCAGGCCATCACCTCAGATCTATGGGGTCCTAAAAATTATTACTAGTATTACCACTCTTTCAAAGAGAACCCCAAATATTCAGGCTTCCCGGATGTGCCAGCAAATCAGAGGGCAGAAGCAATCTGTCACATCCAAAAGCTTTATGCCCAAGGTGCTGTGGAAACTGTACCAGAGAACAGGCAGGAAAAGGATTTTATTCCAAACTGTTCTTGGTACCCAGAAAGGAGGGCACCTGGTGCCCTATTCTACACCTATACACTCTGAATCTGTCCCTCCTGGTCCTAAAATTCAAAATGCTGACCCTACACTAGCTTTTGCCAATGCTTGGCTAGTGACCCTAGAGCTGATGGATCCCCTACCTCCATATCCCCATAAGGAAGTCCATCAGGAGTTTCCTGTGGTTCAGAGCAGGGTCGCAACATTTTCGGTTCTCTACTCTGCCCTTTGGTTTATCTGCTGCTCCCAGAGTCTTTACCAAGTGCCTGGCCCCTGTCATTGTCTTTTGCAGACAGACTGGTATTCAGATTTATCCCTACCTGGATGACTGCCTCATCCAGGAAGACACTAAGAAAAGTCTCCTGCAGGATCTCACCTTTGTTCAGACTCTCCTAACCTCCCTGGGATTCGCTATCAACCGAGAAAAGTCCCAATTTCACCCCACAAGAAGGTCAAGCTTCCTGGGAGCTCTACTGGACACAACAATGCAATCAGCCTCCCTCCCTCCAGAGAACCAGAGCTTCCTCCACTCTTACTTTACACTGCTGGTCTGCAGGACCCACCTCACAGCAAGGGAATTCCTGCAAGCACTGGGGTACATGGCCTCCTGCATTCTGTTGGTACCCCTAGCTAGACTGCACATGAGGAAACTACACTGGTACCGCAGGAAGCTCTGGTGCCTACACTCACTGGAACACCAGCTGCCCCTGATTCCTTGCTTAAAGAAGGAGCTCTTATAGGTTCATACTAGGCTATCTGCCCTAGGGCATTTATATGCCTAGCCAGAATGTGTTTGGCTTTCGCCACCCATTTTAAATTAATTTTGCTATGTCCTTTTTTGAGGTTAGTATACTGTGCCTCTGTCTAACAGTGACACAGAAGTCATACCCAGGGTAAACCTACGATCTCCCATCCACTCATCAAGATTCCTCTTGAAGAGAGTCAATGAGGGACTCTGCCTAACCTGGACTGGGATTTTATTCCAGAGTGAAGGGAGCCTCTGGGTTATGAATCTGTCCCTCCAGCATGTCCTATTTATTTCAGTGCTGAGGTTCAAGTCTCTCGAGCATGTAGCTCGATAGGATTTGGATTTTCTGAGGTGCAGCATGTCCATTAATTCGGGTTGGACATGGCTTTATACGTCAGGCACAGATCGCCTCTGAACAGGTGGTATGCCACTGAGTAGAGCTGGAGTTTCTTTAACCGGGCAGCATATGGCATCTGTTTGAGCCCTTTGATCCTCTTGGTGAGGTACTTTTGGGGTCTTTCCAGTTGCTGCAGGTGTCTGGTAAGGTACATCCCAAAAGGGGCATTGTACTCAATTATGGGCCTGATGAGGGATGAGTAAAGAGGCACAATGACCTCCCTGATCTAGATGTGAATCCCTTCATGATTAGGTGGGCTATATAAAATGTTTTTCTAACCACTTTGGCCACGTGGTTGTCAAATGAGAGATTGCTATCAACTTGGGTCCCCAGGTCCCTAATTACTTCTGTACTTAATGGATTACCACCTATGTGGTAATTTGTGGGCACTTTGTTTTTGCCAAAGGGGATGACTATACACTTTTTGGCGTTTAGCTTGAGGCCATGGCTCTGGCACCAGTTGTCTGTTTCTATGAGGCCCTTTTGGAGGATGCTTGTGTCGGCTGGAGAGTTGATTATGGCGCCCAGTTTGCAGTCATCTGCGAACTTGGTCAGCCACAGTCCTTCCGTGTTGGCCTGTACCTCCGAGAAATATATACTGAACAAGAGAGTTCCCAGGACTGAGCCTTGTGGGATGCCACTTGTAACTGGTTTGGAGTCTGACATGGCTTCAGCAATTCTAACCATGTGGGTTCTGTCCTTGAGCCAGTTTGCAACCCATCTAGTGGCATAGGGGTTTATATTTAAGCTGGTGAGCTTATCTATAATGCCCGAGTGGGGTATTGTATCGAAGGCTTTTGCGAGGTCCAGGTAGGCTGTGTGGACCACCTTTCCCTCGTCAATGGCCTTGGAGACTGTTGCAAAGAAATCAACCAGGTTTAAGAGGCAGGATCTGCCCTTAACAAAGCCGAACTGGGTAGGATCCAGTGTCTGTAGGTCCCCAATATCTTTATTTATGAGGTCCATGATTATCCTTTCCATAGCTTTGCAGACCAAGCTAGTCAGGCTTATGGGGCGATAGTTTCCAAGATCCGTTGAGGCACCACCTTTGTGGAGAGGGACCACAGTTGCTGTACGCCACTCTTTGGGTACATATCCTGTAGTAAGGCTGAGATTGAACAGTAGTTTTATGTTTGGGTTTAGCTCTTCTTGGAGTTTATGTAGGACGCAGCCCGGGACACCGTCTGGTCCCATTGATGCTGTGTTTTTTGCTGTGGAGAGGGCGGCTCTTACCTGAGCATCCGAAATGTCAGGAGGGCAGCACTCTGCTGGAATAGATATTTCCCCTTTTGGTGGGGGGGGGGGAGTTTGCGCTGAACCTGTCAGCTAGGATGTTGGCAATGTCTGTGGGTTCGGTGTATTTTTTGTCATTTTGGACTAATTCTGAGCATATCTGGGAATTACCACCCAGGTTCCTAACATAACTAAAGAAAGCCTTGTGATTATCCTTAGTGTCCTGTGCAATTTTTCTCTCGAAGCTGGCCTTAGACAATTTTATGAGTGCCCGTAGTTTTTTGCTAATACTGATCAGAGATGCCTTGCCTTTTTGGAATTCTGCTCTGTCATTTAGTAGCTTCCTCCTTCTATTGTATAGCTTGTTTATGGCTGGGGTCCACCAGACAGGACGTCTGCCTTTGGAGGATTGGGTCTTGGTTTTATTTGGGATCGCATGATCCATGCATTCCTGAAGGTGTTCATAGAATGCGTTTATAAAGGATTCTGCGGTCTGGGCCATATTTTCCACAGGCCCGGGGGCTTTGAAGGATTCCACCTCAGTTTTGAGGAGTGTGAAATTTGCTTTAGAGAAGTTTTTCACTGTGGTTTTCTGGGCAGGGGGTGGTGTCGGGATGTGAACATCCAGTGAGATTAGTTTATGGTCTGATCTTACCAGTGAGGGATACACTTATGGTGGGCAGAGGCATGTACCCTGAAAAGGGTATACCCTTCATCACTCTACCACAGGGCCAGACCATCACACAGACACTTCAGACACAGCCTGGGGGCACATCAAGGAAGTATGTGCACTCAGGAGGTTTAGGGACTCCATTGTCAACCTAAAAGAAATGCTGGCGGTGCACAGGGCAATACTAGCTTTCAAAGAACGCCTGAGACCAGGAGTGCTTTTAATCAAGACAGACAACACACAACAGTAATGTGGTACATCAACAAGCAGGGGGAACTCACTCCTACCCCCTGTTTCACTTAGCTATGCAAATCTGGCAGTCAGCCTCAAATCTGGGACAGCATCTGATAGCTCAGTATATTCCAGGGAAACAGAACACCCTGGCAGACCAGTTAAGCAGAAGTCTCCTGGATCGCCACGAGTGGCAGCTGTCTAGGGGGACCTTTCTCAATATCAGCCAAATTGGGGGAACCCGGACACAGACCTTTTTGCAACCTCAGAAACCCACCAACTAACCAAGTTCTGCTCCAGAGAGTTTCATCCAGATGCATAGAGGGTGGACACCCTCTCCTTCAACTGGGGCAATCTGTGTACACATTCCCACCCTTGTCCTTGATTTCCAAGGTACTTCTCAAGATCAGGGAGGAAGGACCAAAGGCTATTCTCATTGTTCCAGACTGGCCCAAGCATCACTGGTACCCCTTGTTTCTCATTGTTCCAGACTGGCCCAGACAGCACTGGTACCCGTTGTTCCTCAGTCTGGCCAAAGAGCCTCCCATGAACCTGCCTCACAGCAAACCTCCTAACTCAGGAGAGAAGGACGTTACTGCATCTAAACCTCCCCGCACTCAAGCTGTTCGCGTGGCTGATACCTCAAAGGCAGATGACACTACAGCCTTCAACAGACAGGTTTTAAATATTAAGGAGGCCAGAAGGCCCAGCACCAGAAAATCCTACTCTGCCAAATGGAAAAGATTTACTATCTGCTGCCAGAGCAAGGGTGTCAACAGCAACCATGCCGCTCTGCCATTGGTTCTGGACAACCTGGCAGAGCTCCTAGAAAAGGGATGGTCATACGCCTCCATCAAGATACATGCCTCTGCTATCTCTGCCTATATATCCAGTTGGATCAGCCCATATTTTCCCAACACCTATTAAAACAGTTCCTTAGGGGTGTGGCCCACATCAGACCACCTGCTCCAGCGTTGGATCTAAATTTTGTCCTGGAAAAATGAAATTTGCCTCCTTTTGAGCCAGCTGCGTCAGCAGACCTGAAGTACCTTTCTTGGAAAACTGCCTTGTTACTGGCCATCAACTCAGCCAGAAGAGTTTCTGAGCTTCAGGCTCTTATGGCAACTGAACCCTTCATTTTCCATGCTGATAGGGTGTCTCTTAGGACCAACATCTCCTTGATGCCTAAAGTGGTCTCATATGTTACCCTCAACCAGGCCATCCATCTCCCTACATTCTTTCCCAACCCCCATAATAAAGGGGAAAGAATTTTGCATACTCGAGATGTGCACAGACAAATGAGATATTACCTGGATAGGACCAAGTCAGTCAGAAAGTCTGACCAGCTACTGGTCTCCTTCACTCCTGGGGCAGAGGGGAAATGCATTTCCAGACAGACCATTTCTAAATGGATCTCTCATTGCATCCATTTCTGCTATTCCTTTCATGAAAAGAGTCCTCCCAAATCCATCAGATCACATTCCACTAGGGCAGCCTCTATTTCCACTGCCTTTCTCAGAGGGGTTCCAATCAAGGACATTTTGGAAGTTGCTACCTGGACATCCATACATTCACCAAACACTACCAGCTGTGTACCAGCTGTGTACCTTCTCCAAAACCAGGGCAGACTTTGCATCTGCAGTCCTGCAGGGCATGCTGCTTGCTTTAAGCCCTCTAGTCCTTCCTGTACCCTATTTCTCAACTTTGTGAATCTTCCCAAAAGTGATGACTGCAACAGTGAAACACAAAGAACATAGTACAGTTGTGTACACTTACCATAAATGTAGATGTTCAAGTGTATTTACTGTTGCAGTCCTGTTTCCCTCCCACCTTCCCCATTTTTTCCTCTTTTTTTGGGGCTTATACCTATTGGGGGCTAGAAAAACTTATGTAATGGCGTCTGCTGCCTCATTTTATAGCCCTGACAACCTGACGTCAGCCGACGCAGGAGGGAAATCCTTTAGTCTGGTATTCGGGCCGGCTGAGGGCTACCCAGCAGGGATAACCCACAAGTGATGACTGCAACAGTGAATACACTTGAACATCTGCATTTATGGTAAGTGTACATAGCTGTACTTTCTCCAGACTTATTCTCATCTGGGAATAACCATAAACGTATGACAAGTCTCAACTAGAACCAACTCAAAATTTGGAATTAATAGGAGCAGTTTTCAAAACAAAGTTAATGATACCTTTACTGCCTCCTTCAAGAGTACAAACTATCAGATCACAGGTCAGAAAAAAATAATCTGCACTACCAAGAGTTCAGCTGCTTGGTCCTTCAAGCTCTAGGGTGAATGTCAGCAGCAATAACCTTAGTACCTATAGCCAGATTTTATATAAGGATTCTCCAATGGATGCTAGTAACACAATGCTTTACCAAGTCAAGTCTACTCTGGTACAAATCACTCAGACATGCAAGAGAGATCTCAGGTGGTGGATTTAGTCAGATCAGGTTCTACGAGGCCATCTGAGCAATCCTTCTCAGCCCAAGGCCATAGTGACCACGGATGCTTCCCAGTTGGGGTGGGGAGCATTTTCTGGGAAAAACAGTCGACACTTGGTCCTTCAAAGAGGCCACCTTGCATATCTGTGTCCTAGAGATGAGAGCTGAGCTTTTAGTATTGCAGGCCTTCCAGGATGCTTTCCCTTCGGGGCTTATTGCAGTTCAGACAACATGCGAGTAGTATGGTTTATTCTCAACCATTAAAGTTCTGTTAGCAGCAATGGCAAACTTTCACATTGGATTTGAAGGTTCTTTAGTAGCCTCTTATAAATTGTGCAGAGCTTTTTTGCAAGGCATTTGAGACCTCCATTTAAGGAACCTACTCCCCCATGGAATCTTAATCTGGTACTGCAGGCACCAATACATTCCCCTTTGAACCAGCAGCTAAATGTGACCTCAAGTATCTTACTTGGAAAACTGTTTTTCTAGTAGCCATTACCTCTGTTAGATGAATTTCAGAAATTCAAGCCTTGTCTTCAAAACCTTCATACTTGATCTTTCACAAGGATAGAATGATGCTACAAACAAATGTCTCCTTCCTTCCCAATGTGGTGTCAGAATCTAATATCAGTCAGTCCATTAATTTGTCAGTATTTTTTCTAATTTTGCAAACAAGGGTGAATACATGTTACATTTATTGGATGTTCACAGGCAATTATGTGTTTACCTGCATAGAACAAAAGACATCAGAAAAACAGACCAATTGTCTGTTTCCATTGCAGAATTGAAATTGGGTAAATCAGCCGCAAGAGTAACTTTATCTAGATGGCTAAATGATTGTATTTAATTTATCTATAACAAATTTGGTATTACCTTACCACAACTGATATGAGCTCATTCAACTAGATGCATGGCAGCTTCAATTTTCCTGTCCAGAGCATCGGACGACATATGTGCAGCAGCAACTTGGGCTACTCTCCATACTTTTATTACTCATTACAAATTGGATCTGGTCTCCAGCAGTAGAGCATCATTTGGTTCAACTGTGCTCAGGAATATCTTTCTTTAGAGGCCACCAGGGATGTTAGGTAGCTGGGGACTCTGTCCCATCAGTTGAGGATAGAATGAAAATTGACATCATCAGATAAAGAAGTTATGTACTTACCATAACATTCCATCTGTGTTGTCCATTTTCATTCTTCCTCAACTTCCCGCCCACCAGCCCCCATCCCTTCTGTTCACAAACTTCTGGACGAATGAGTTGTTAGTGACATCATTGCCCTTTATATTTAGCTCCAAATATATATTTTTTCTTTACTGAGCACATGTAATTTTATGCCTCCTATATTTATGCACGTTAAACATTCCTTTTCTGGTAAAAAAGTCAGCAAACAAGACCTGAGGTAGCTTAAGGTTGGTGCATTATGGGTAAGGGAGAAGCTTGAGAGCTTTTTGGTTACCACTAGCTTTAGTAACAGCTGGGCTGGATCAAAGAACATTATAAGTAGATAACTTTTTTATTTGCTTATTCATAGTTTGGTACTGGGCTATCTGCCCGAAGGCATATATTAGCCCAGCCACATTGTGCGGTATTCGCCGCCCCTTTAGTAGTTCCGTAAACCCTTGTACTAGCAGCTAGTACCCTTGGCCCCTATCTAGTAGTGCTGTTGGTGTGATCCCCGGTGCAAACTTTCTGTTACCCATCCACTCATCAAGGTTCCTCTTAAAGAGTGATAGTGAGGGGTTCTGTCTTATGTAGATCGGGACCCTGTTCCATAGTAAGGGAAGTCTCTGCGAAGGGAATCTATCCCTCCAGCATGTTCTATTCATTGTTGTGTTGAGGTTTATATCCCTAGAGTGTATAGCTCGAGTAGATTTGGTTTTGCTAAGATGGAGCATGTTCAACAATTCTGGGTTGGACATGGCTCTGTACGTTAGACAGAGATCGCCTCTGAGAAAGCGGTATGTAACAGAGAACAGTCTTAGCTTTTTCAATCATGCTGCATAGGGCAACTGTTTGAGGCCAGTAATCCTCTTGGTTAGGTACCACTGTGGTCTCTCCAGCTGCTGGAGATGTCTAGCCAGGTACATTCCAATTGGTGCATTGTACTGAATAATGGGTCTGATGAGGGAAGAATAGATGGGCACCATTACATCCTTAGATCATGATGCGAACCCTTTCGTGATCAGATGGGTCACATAGAAGGATTTTCTAACTACTTTGGCAACATGGTTATCAAAGGAAAGCTGACGATCTACTTGGGTCCCTAGATCCCTTATTTCTTCAGATTTCAGGGGATTACCTCCTATGTTGTAGTTTGCGGGTACTCTGTTTTTTCCAAAGGGAATTACTACGCATTTTTTTGCATTTAGCTTGAGACCATGGCTTTGACACCATGCTTCAGTCTCATTTAGGCCCTTCTGAAGGATCTCCATGTTGGCCAGAGACAGTGTTATAGCACCCAGTTTGCAGTCGTCCGCAAACTTAGTCAGCCACAGCCCTCCCGTGCTTGCCTGTACTTCTGAGAAGTATATGCCAAACAGGAGGGGCCCCAGGACAGAGCCCTGAGGCACACCACTCGTTACTGGTCTGGATTCGGACATAAATCCCGCTACTCTTACTTTGTGGGATCTGTCTGAGAGCCAGTTTGCGATCCATTTTGTGACGTAAGGGTTTATGCCAGGCTGGTGAGCTTATCAATAATACCTGAATGGAGAATGGTGTCAGATGCTTTAGCAAGGTCAAGGTAAGCCGTGTGCACCTCCTTTCCCTTATCTGTAGCCTGAGTAACTGTCTCAAAAAAGTCCACCAGGTTTAGGAGGCATGATCTTCCCTTGACGAAGCCGAACTGTGAGTTATGTTTTCATTAAACAATTCGCCCAGTGTCCCCATGTTTTTTTTGTTAAGGGATTATGGCTCTCTACAGAAATGTGAGAAATGGATGACAGAGACACATAAGAAATCGTGGCTAGGAAGAGGTGAACAATAAACAGAGAGATTTATCTGCTGAGCAGAACTATGGAGTCCTAAAGGTTAATGAACACTAAATTCTCCAAGTAGATCTAACAGTATGGTATTGACATAACTTCTGCTTATGCTATATTCTAGTTGAACTATACTTACAGGTTCATGGATCAAGCACTGGTAGATTAAAAACCTGACAGTACTTTACTTGATTCTTGGAGACTAGACTCCCCAGTGGTCATCACTGAAATTCTAGTATGGGGAGATGAGCATTGGATGAATGGGAAGCTTTTTCTTCATTAAAATGAAATTGCTGTTGCAGTTTATAGCAAAACTATTTTTAAGGATTGACACTGGATCCAGGCACCAGCTGGAGTTATGTTCTTGTTTTATTTTGTCGTTGGAAATTATTACAAATGCTGGTGCTTGGGTCTATGTCCTGAGAAACTACTGTAGTAGTTTGCTAAATACTAATTTTCTGAAGATGGTTTGTTGGAAGCCCAGTCCTTTGATGTAGACTTTACACTCTGTAAACTCACTGAAAGGGTTTTTGCATTTTTTAAACAAGAAACATGTTTATTAAATTATCACTTAAGACAGGGAGTCATGCATTTATATAAATAAAAAACTACTATACTGACATTTTCAGTTGCAAACATACATCACTTATAATCTATCCAGTCAGCATCCTTGCACTTTATTGACCTCAGAGTTGCAGTAGTAGTAAGGATTCGGGTCTCGGTACCCATATGGGGGTACAGGTAGGGAAAATGTAGTGATGTTCATCATGTTATCCTGCTACAGTCATCACACTTGGGTTATCCTGTCATCAGGCGGTCTCGTAGTCAGCCGGAATTCCAAAGTCTTGGTCCGGCATCGGTTGCTGTCGCCTCTTCCCTGACGTCAGTGCGCCAGGGGTATATATAGTGCAACCGACGCCATTTTCTTCAGTCTTTCTTGCCACGCGGTGCCCGAAGCAGAAGCAGTTCGCAAGTGCCGGTCGGCCGTCTCCTGAGATTTTCGAATTCGAATTTCAGACCGAAGTCTTCTATAAAGCTAAGTACCCCATTGGGGAAACTTTTCTTGCCTCAGACCGATGTCAGAAAAAGTTAACAATTGTATTTCTTGTGGGAAGCAAATACCTTATAAGGATTTTCATTCTTATTTGCATACCTTGCCTAGGTCCAGACCGCGGTGTCACTTCTTGTCGGTTTTGTGCTAGGTTTAATAAGCGTACTATTAAAAGACGCTTTGATTTTGCATGACACTACTTCGGTAGGAAATTTAATAAAACCATGCCGTCGGAGCAACCGACTACCAGCGTGCACAAAAAACACAGGGATAAGGACAGACAGCCCAGGCCTAAGTCAGACTCCGAGGCCTCGGCTGATCTGGTCTCCGGTCCTCAGTGAGGCTCCTACGCAGCCCCTGACTACCGCAGATCTGGAACCCGAGACCGCTACAGAAATTTTGGTGGAAGGCACCAGGCCGATGCAGCCATTTAGTTCAGGCCCTTCCGACGACATTGCTACAAAAGACGTCGGTGCTACAGAAACACCATCGGTTTCTGAAGGCGTTTTCAGACAGACGACTCTCACCATTAAACGTTTTCTAAGTCGAAGACTCCTACTAAATCTAAAAGGACTGCACTTCAGTCTCCTGTTCAAGGCCCCATGCCTAAGAAACAGATGCTCAAAATGGCTGAAGATTTGATTTCTTTAATCAGGGGTTCCCAGCCCCCTCCTGACAAAAGGCCTAGACAAGAGGAATGTAATGCATCCTCTGAATGTGTCCATTTCTTCAGATTCCTCTGAGGACCAAGATTATTCCTTCTCTCCCTATGAAGATTCTGATGCTGAGGACTCTATTCCCTCAGCTTCTCCTCCTGAAGACTACTCCTTTGGGGAAACTTTACACACTGAGGGAACATTTTCACTGGGAAGGTCAGGACTACTCTGACTCGAAGAAAAGGCTCAGAGAGTTTCTTTTACTCCCCCAACACAAACCACTTGCCATCCCACCAGTTTTGGACATTGTGGATGATGTTTATATAGAATCCAGTTTGAACCCAGACTCTCTACCTCCTGCTCCGGCTAAGCCTGACAGATACTATAGAGTGCCTGATTCCCACAAATTTCTTTACAAAAGCCCTGCAGCTGACCCAGAGACTATCTCTCAGGGTCCCAAGGGGGCTAAGGCTTCTATGGCTAAAAACCCAGTACCTTCCGAGAGGGATTTCAGAGCACTAGACAGGTGGGGGAAAAAGGTTTACACCTCAGCCACACTAGCTATGAGGGTACTGAATTGCCAATTTCACATGCTTAAATATCAGCAATTCCTAATCTCTCAGTTAAAGCAAAGAATAACCACTCTTCCTCAACAATCTGAATTGAAAGAAGTACAGGATCTGTTGCATGCCACTGAGCAGGTGGGCAAACATACCTTACAATGTGGGTTTGATTCTTTGGAGGCGTCCTGCAGAGCAGCTGTCACTGGGTCTGTTATACGTAGGCATGCTTGGTTAAAGGAACAAACTCTGCCTGATCATGTTCAAGCAAAATTACTAGATGCTCCCTTACAGCAGGATGTGCTTTTTGGAGTTAAAGCAGAAGAAGTTTTAAAGAAAATGGAGGATAAGGCAAAATCTATGCAGACAGTCAAAGATTTCCTACAGGTACAACCCCCTCACTTCAGCAGAAACTGGCCAACAAAAAATTGGTCCTTTCCAGCTACTGACAGACCACAGAGGGGTAAATACAGACGCCCAAGGGGCAGAGGACAACCACAAGCCCAGTATAAGCCTCACCAATGGGGCACTACAACACAGAAGGGAGGAGAAGACAGGTCTCAATCCACCAGAAGGCAAACTCAATGACTTGCACCTCATCTGGCCAAGCAATACTCTCTTGGCAGCCCCCTTGGGGGGAAAACTTGCACTTTTTGCAGACAACTGGCACATTGTCACAAAGGACAAATGGGTCCTAGACATAATTTTACGAGGATACAGATTCCACTTTCTCACCTTGCCAATGAAAAGAGGAATGCCAAACCTGCCACAAAATCAATGGGCAGAGGCGCAAAAGCAAATTACAGCTCTCATGGACATGAGAGCCATTTAACTGGTACCTACTTGAGAGCAAGGCCAAGGATTCTATTCAAGACTCTTTCTAGTGCCCAGAAAGGACAATGCCTGGAGACCAATTCTGGACCTTTCAATTCTAAACACTTAGTTAGAAGTACCCAAATTCAAGATGCTAACTCTACAGCTGCTACTTCCCATGTTGGGCAAGTAAGCATGGCTAGTAACGTTGGACCTCAAGGAGGCATACCTGCATGTCCCAATCAGACAAAGTTGCAGAAGATGCCTCCGGTTCATTGCAGGTTCAACCCATTACCAATTCTCTGCACTGCCCTTTGGCTTATCTACTGCACCCAGAGTCTTCACAAAATGCCTGGCACCAGTAATTGCTTACTGCAGACAGAGGAATTCAAATATACCCATACCTGGATGACTGTCTCATCCAAGCAGAAAGCAAAGACATTCTCCTACATCATCTGGCCTTTGTAAAGCATCTACTATATTAAGCAATGCTCTCTTGGCAGCCCCCTTGGGGGGAAAACTCGCACTTTTTGCAGACAACTGGCACATTGTCACAAAGGACAAATGGGTCCTAGACATAATTTTACGAGGATACAGATTCCCCTTTCACACCTTGCCAATGAAAAGAGGAATGCCAAACCTGCCACAAAATCAATGGGCAGAGGCACAAAAGCAAATTACAGCTCTCATGGACATGAGAGCCATTCAACTGGTACCTACATGAGAGCCAGGCCAAGGATTTTATTCAAGACTCTTTGTAGTGCTCAGAAAGGACAATGCCTGGAGACCAATTCTGGACCTTTCAATTCTAAACACTTACAAGTACCCAAATTCAAGGTGCTAACTCTACAGCAGCTACTTCCCATGTTGGGCAAGGAAGCATGGCTAGTAACGTTGGACCTCAAGGAGGCATACCTGCATGTCCCAGTCAGACAAAGTTGCAGAAGATACCTCCGTTTCATTGCAGGTTCAACCCATTACCAATTCCCTGCACTGCCCTTTGGCTTATCTACTGCGCCCAGAGTCTTCACAAAATGCCTGGCACCAGTAATTGCATACTGCAGACAAAGAGGAATTCAAATATATCCGTACCTGGACGACTGCCTCATCCAAGCAGAAAGCAAAGACATTCTCCTACATCATCTGGCCTTTGTAAAGCATCTACTAAACTGCCTGGGGTACACAGTAAACGAAAAGAAGTCAAAATTAGTACCCTCACAAAAAAATTACATTCCTGGGTGCCAGCTTGGATACAACGGCCCAGAAGGCTTATTTTACGCCAGACGAGCAACTACAACTGACTCAATATTTCAGGACAATGGCAACAAAGACCCAATTAACTGCAAGAAAAATTTTGCAGGCTTTGGGCTTCATGGCATCTTGCATACTAATAATACCATTTGCAAAGCTGCATATGAGGAAATTACAGTGGTACCTAAAAAGCGTATGGTCTCAACACAGCCACAGCTTGGACACAATGATATCTCTCATCCCCTGCCTACAACAGGAATTTCTATGGTGGTCACAGGCATGTCACCTCAACAAGGGTCAGCCTTTCACCTTGCCCCCAGCCAGGCAAACTATCACAACAGATGCTTCAGATTACGCCTGGGGGGCACACATGGCAGGACAATACATTCAAGGCCTATGGACTGCAGATCAAAGAAATCTGCACATAAATCAAAAAGAGATGCTAGCTGTACAGAAAGCTCTGACAGTCTTCAAGGATCTGTTACATCCAGGACAACTTGCAATAAAGACGGACAACACCACAGTAATGTGGTACATAAACAAGGGGGGTACACATTCCTACCCTCTATGCAGGCAAGCAATGATCTTATGGAACACAGCTCTGGCTTACCAAGTTCAGTTGCAAGCTCAATTCCTGCCAGGACAGAAGAACACTTTGGCAGACGACCTCAGCAGAAACATCAAGGATCTCCACGAGTGGAAACTAGATCCACAAATATTTGCAATGATAACTCAAAAATGGGGCCTTCCAGATGTAGACCTGTTTGCCAGTCCTCAAAACTATCAACTAACAAAATTTTGTACAAGGACATTTCACCATCAAGCTTGGAAAGTGGACGCACACTCTTTCTGTTGGAAAAACCTGACAGTATATGCCTTTCCTCCATTGCCTCTCCTCACAAAGGTTCTTCTGAAAGTCAAAAAGGAGAGACCACGACTGATTCTCATAGCCCCAGACTGGCCACGCCAGCACTGGTACCCGCTATTGAGAAATATGGCCCACAGCCCACCATGGATATTGCCTCAAATCCCCCATTTGCTCACACAACAAAACAATCAGATTCTTCACAGCCAGCTCAAAACTTTAAATCTGGCTGCATGGCAAATCAACTAAACATATAACCAGCTCCTCTTTCCCAAGCAGTTCTGGATGTTATTCTGGAAGCCAGGAGGCCAAGCACCAGGAAGGCTTACTCGGACAAATGGAAAAGATTTTGTGCCTGGAACCAAGCTAAAGACCAAGACACAATTCAGCCTCACATGCCACATTATTTAGCTGAGATGTTGCACAAAGGACTTTCTTTCTCCTCCATTAAAATCCATGCTTCAGCTATTTCAGCTCACTACAACACGGATCCACCTTTATTTTCACATCCTCTTCTAAGGCAGTTCCTCAGAGGGGCAAAAAACATTAGACCACTGAGGAGAGCTCCTACACCTACATGGGACCTCAATTTTGTTCTGGAAAAAAACAACACTGCCTCCCTTTGAACCAGCTTTCTCTGCAGATCTTCAGTTCCTATCATGGAAAACTGCCCTGCTCCTAGCAATAACTTCAGCTAGAAGAGTCTCAGAGCTACAGGCACTAATGGCAGTGGAACCTTTCCTCATTTTTCATCAAGACAGAGTTTCTCTATGAACGTATCCTTCCTTTATGCCTAAGGTGGTTTCCAGTGTGGCTTTAAATCAAACCATCCACTTACCCACCTTCTTCCCAAATTCACAGAACAAAGGTGAGAGACTCCTGCATTCCTTGGACATTCACAGGCAACTTCATTACTACTTGGACAAAACTAAGGCTTTCAGAAAATCTGATCAGCTCTTTGTATCCTATGCTACAGCTACTCAAGGGAAGGCTATATCAAAGCAAACCATTTCTAAATGGATAGGTCATTGCATACATTTCTGCTATACTCTCATGGGAAACCAGTTCCTGCTACCATTAGGTCCCACTCTACCAGGGCAACAGCCTTTCTAAGGGGAGTTCCAACCAAGGAGATTTTAGAAGCTGCAACTTGGAGTTCAGTACACACCTTTACCAAACACTATCACTTACCTCTTTACTCTAAGACCAGGGCGGGCTTCGCCACTGCAGTTCTGCAGGGCCTTATAGCCTCCACTAACCCTCTATAATACCTTCCCCCTTCCTTAGCTTTGGGATTCAACCCAAGTGTGATGACTGCAGCAGGGTAACATGATGAACATGGTACAGTTTTGTACCTAGCATAAATGTAGATGTTCAAGTGTTCACCCTACTGCAGTCCAGGTTACCCTCCCTCCATCCCCTCTGATCTACTGGCTAAATCTCTTCAATACCTTAATGATGTATTTGGTTATAACTGAAGGGATTTTGTGTTTGGACAGAGGTTACTCCATTTGGTACTAATTTCTGATCACCTTTTTGGGGGCACCTGACATCTGGGGCAAGAAAAACTGAAGAAAATGGCATCTGTTGCACTATATATACCCCTGGTGCACTGACATCAGGGAAAAGGCGACAGCAACCGATGCCGGACCAAGACTTTGGAATTCCGGCCGACTGCGGGACCGCCTGATGACAGGATAACCCAAGTGTGATGACTGCAGCAGGGTGAACACTCGAACATCTACATTTATGGTAGGTACAAAACTGTACTTTAGTTTTCTCTAGTTATCTGCAGATTGAGTTGTCAGATCATTACAGTTTCAGCCAGATTTGATCTTACATTTTCTTTCAGTGGTTTGTAATTCAGAATGCAAGGCATCTTATCCAAGAATTTTCTTGAGGAATAATTGTAATGCTGTTGCAGGGAATACAGCTACTATGCTGATGTGATTCTTGTATGTGCATGCAAATTAACACATTTGTCAATAGCAATTCTGTCTCCCTCCAAAATATTAGAAAAGTGCATCCATATGCAACTGATGCAATACCTAACCTGCTCTCAGAAACACAGCATGGCTTTGAGCCTCAGCACAGCACCACTACTACTCCACTACATTTTACCAATGTAATAAACAAACATAGAAACAAAGGTCTGCTTGTGTCCATCATTTTCTTAGACTTGGCAAAGGCATTTGATACTGTCTCTCATCTGCAGCTGTTCGTTCAACTCTCCTCAGTAGGACTTTCACAAAACTTCTTGTCATGATTACTTGGTTACCTATCTAAAAGGCAACAAGCTGTTAAATGGCAGCAAACTTACTCATCCTTTCAACCAGTTACTACAGGTGTCTCTCAGAGCTCTATCCTGGGTCCTCTCTTAGTTAATATATTTACTAATCTCCACTCACCATGATAATTTATTTCAGTATGCAGACAACTCAACAATATGTGCAGCCTCTACAATAAATAAGCTCCAAGACATTACCCCAAAATCTTTCTCCTCTGTAGTAACTTGGCTCAAAGAATCAAGCATCCTACTCAACCCCAAGAAAACTAAGTTAATGGTTTTAACCTCAAAAAAATTGCAAAATCAAAAGCAATGTTTTACCATAAAGTCAGCAAATAATACTGTCACTGAAACTATGTTACAGTAAATTTATAGGCGGTGTAATAGATGACGATCTGAAATATGACTATCATATCCTGCACACTAGAAACTTGGCTCCCTTTTTTAATTTCTCCAAGTCTTTTGGGTTTCTAATATCATGACAAGAATGGACCCCATTCCTAAGTCAAAGTATAATTAAAATTTAGTGTTGGTTCAGTCTTTGATGTTAGCCAGAAGTGCTCTTCGCAGTACCAGCAATGTGCCCAGTAATGACTCCTGCATTTACTACAGAGTTACACGTATTGGTAACATATCTAAGTACAATTGTAAATTCTGTTTTAGAAGACCTGTTGCTCCTACTACTACTGGAACTGTCTGGGTATCCTTCCAAAATGCCCTCATTTCTGCCTGCAAATCCTGGCATTATATGACTTTGTGTTTCTCTGTATGTAAGACACTGTAGTCACTGGGTGTAGCAGTTTACACGATCAATTCTACTTTTGTCTTCTTTTCATGGACTGCTATATCTGGTTGTCTAGCATCTATTTTTGAACTGTTGGTAATGGATGATCCCATGTGATATAAACTTTTTCATTTTCTGTAATGCTTTGTGGTTTATATTTCCAATGTTTTTCACCTACTTCAATATTATAATGTTTGCACAATCCCCATTGTAACAGTCTTGCCACATTATTATGCCTTTCACTATACAGTTCTGCCATTAGTATATCACAGCCAGCAAAAAGATGTGAGACTGTCTCGATTTCTTTTTTTTTTTATTTATTACACAAAACCTACATATGTCTGTTTCTCCCACATGTTCAATGGGCTTTGTAAACCAACATGTACATAGTCCACTATCTTGTGCCACCAATATTAACCTTTTGGTTAAAATGCACCTCTCTTTGACCATTCTTGCATTCGATCCTGATCAAAATGAGGTTGTTTCAAGAGTTTTCTATACTTGCAGCTATATTTATGCATTATCCACATTTCTTGCCTTTTCATCTGATCCTTCGCCTTATATTCTTTTTTTTTTGGCACAGTCAGTTGCTGCCTGATTTTTATCTACTGGTTTGATTTCCATTCCAGCTTGATGCCGATATGCTTCTGTTAAACTAAGCAGGGAAGTCATCTTGGACTTGTTCTCCTCATGTTTCAAAACTTTCACTATGTTTGGGTCTTGTGAGGTCTGCAGATATGTATGCAGTCTCATGATTGCAGATCTATACAAGTAATCAGTTTCAAGTTGGGCCATATGTCCTTCAGAACGAGGAATATATAATCCTGGTATGCACTGACTTTTATAAATCATTTGATGAGCATGAAGCATCCTTCTTATTTTTAGATCCAACCTGTCCAGCAACTTTTGGAGCCAGTCAGTCACTCCAAGTCTGTAAGTTAGGACAGGAAGAGCAAATTGGTTTATAGCTTTAACTTTGTTCCTAGATGTCAACGCTGTTTTTAGTATTAATTTAAGTCTACTAAAATATTTGTTACTAAGTTTTATTTACATTTGTTCATGTTTTATTGTTGATCCTTCATCAGTTCCCAAATATTTATACGCTCCCTCTTGTTCAAGTTCTTTTGTATCACATTTCTGTCCCAAACTGATGTTTTCTTGGTGCTACAGCTTTCCTGTTTCAAAGGTTGCTTTTGCACATTTATCAAGACCAAATGGCATTCTTATTTATTTTACATTTGTTGACCGGGATAGTCCGACTGGATACATGTCCATTTTCAGCAGAGGCCCAGGAAGAAAAGCTCCAAGATAATAATTCACATTGAACATTTAGTAAATGCTAGTTTCAAGCAGATTACAGTCATAAGCAATACCAGCATTTAGCACATATAGTACTAACTTATTATAAAACACTTTACAAAACATTATTTTCAAAGTTAAACATATATAACATTACATTCAGGTTTAGGACACCCTGAGCAGCAGTTATACAATTGACCCTTCCTGAAATGGAGTGGTAGAAAAAAGTTAGAAGTAGTTGAAGGTAAGGCACCTAAGAGATAGAGATGTCACTAGTCAGGGTTAGTGCAAGGACATAACCAATGAGTTTTGAAGTATTTCTTGACTTTGTTTTTGAATTAAGTTAGTGGGGGTTCTAGGGTCATGTCAACTGGGAGTCTGTTCCATATTTTTCCAACAGAGTTGGCAAACAGAGAGTCCCCAGCTGAGTAGTTGAATTTGTATGTTTGAACTAGGAGTCTAGTGGATGATCACAGTGGCCGGGTACTGGTGTAGGGGCTGATAATATTTTTTAGTGCAGGTGTATTTTCTGGTTGGAAAAGGACTTTATGTGCCATTATTAGCCGGTTGAACTGCAGTAGGCTTGGCAGTTCAAGCCATCCTAGGCAATTTAGGTTGTGACAGTAGTGTGTCCAGTAGGCTCTGCCAGTAGCAAATTGGCAGTGTGGTTATAGCAGTATGATAGTTTATTAAGATTTGTTTTGTTTAAGTTGGAGAATAGAGGTGAGGTGTAGAGAAGAGTTGATAGCAGATGGGAACAGGGAATTGCAGTTCTAGCAAGTGGAGTAAGGAAAGGTTTGATTCTGTAAAGAGAGACAAGTTTTTTTATTAATGGTTTTGATAGTTTGATATGTGCATCAAACTTCAGGTTGTTCTCAACTATGACACCCAGTAGTTTAGTTTGGGCTTCTGGGGAGATGATAGTGCCATTGTTAGCAGTTATGGTGAAGGATGGCGGGGGGGGGGTCCTGCATATGGGGAAGAAGAGGAGCAACTTAGTTTTGTTGGGGTTTAGGATTAGATGTTGATTGGAGAGCCATTTTTCCACTGTATTGAAGGTATTTTGGGTTAATGTGAATAAAGTAGCTGGTGAGGTGTCAGAACAAATCAAGGTGGAGTCATCCGCATATTGAAAGCAGGTAGCATCTGGGATGACTGAATGAAGGTCATCAATAAAGATGGAGAAAAGAAATGGTCCTAGTATCGAGCCCTGGGAGACTCCTAATGTGATGGGTAGGCAAGGTGATAGCTTGTCCTGCCGTGGGACTGCCTGTTGCCTGCCCTGCAGGTAGGATTGAAATCACTGGAGTGCATGGCTGTTTAAGAAGAAGGCCTTCAAGGTATTTATAAGCATTTTGTGGTCAACCATGTCAAAAGCCTTGGATAGATCTAGAAACAGTGCTGAGGATAGTTTATTATTGCGGTGCTTAATGACATTAGAGAAAGAGAGGAGGGCAGAAGTAGTACTGTGGTGTGGCTTAAAGCCATGCTGAAAGTTGGACAACAGCTTGTTCTGTGTGAGGTAGTGCATGAGCTGTATGTGTACACACTTCTCCATAATTTTAGCTAGAGGTGCCAGAATAGCTATGGGTCTAAAGTTTGACAGTTCAGTGGAACTGCCTCCTTTATGGAGAGGTATGACATGGGAGATTTTCCATATAGTGGGTACAGTAGTTTCAGATATAGCTCTGTTGATCAACACTGAGATGGGGTATGCTATGGTGTTAGCAGCCTTTTCCAGATAGTCAGGTGGGTCTTAGTTTCTTTAAGTAGGGCATGTATAAGTTGAGTAGGAACAGGTTGGAAGGTAAAGTATGTCTGGGTACTGGGTGTGGCTACATTAGAATTAAAGCCATTGGGAGAGATTTGGCTGGCTAGAGACTTGAACAGTCTCTGTGAAGAAGCTGTTGAAGTTATTAGCAATGTCTACTGGGGATTTTTGTTGGGAAGCTGAGGGGTGTGGAGTGGCGGTTTGGCCTGGATGGAGTAGTTTGTTTATTCCTGCCCAGAATTTTTGAGGTTTGTTTTGGTGTTTTTGCAGCAGATGGTAGTAGTGGTTCTTTTTGTCAAAGGTTATGGATTTTTTGGTGTCATTCCTTAGCTGTCTTAATCTTGATCAAGTGGGGCTTTTGTTTTTCGGTAGGTGGCCCATGCTTTGTTTCTGAGTGAAATTTTGGTTTTGGTATCTTTAGAAAGCCATGGTGCAATATTAACTTTGGTTCTAATAGAGTGGCTGGGAGCATGGGAGTTAAGAATAGCAAGGAATTTGGTGTTAAAGTATGCTACTGCTTCATCTAGGGGGGAGACGTTTTAGTACTGACCAGTTGCATGCCTTAAGTTAATTTTGAAGCTTGGTGAGAATAAAACTCTTGTTTCTTAATGTTCTATAGGTGGGTTGGTAGGAGCAGTCTACTTTGAGCTTGATTACATAGGTGAGACAGTGGTCACGTAGGTCATCAGGCAAAGTGCCTGATTTATAAGATTGAAGATGGGTATTGATGAGTATCCAGTCTAGGGTACTTTCCTTGTTATTGGGTTTTCCTGTCCTGGTGGGGAAGGTTATGATTTGAGTAAGTCCATAGAGGTTTATGTGGGTTGTGGGAGTTTCACAAGAGCAAGTGTTCCAGTCAATGTTGAAATCCCCAAGAACAATTGTTTCTTGGGGTAGTTATTGGATAACCAATATAAGAAGTCTTCTAAGTTTCTGTGTTCCTCCCTGGGGGAATGTAGACACAGACAATGTTTACATTTTTTTTGTTAATTTTTAGTTTTGAGATAAGAATTTTCTTATATCATCTGAAAAAGTTTTGACCACTTGCCGTTGTCCTTTCAGTTCCTCATCTGACGAACTATACAGTTTTAAATCATCTACAAAAAGAAGATCAGTCTTTACACTTTGTTGTTTTTTGGGAGCCAAATTATAGCCATACCCTAGTCTGTTAAGTAGACAACTTAGTGGGTTAAGGGCAAGACAAAATAGCAGCAGTGACAGTCACCCTGGAGTATCTCCCTTTGAATTTTTATCTCTGGAATAATAATTTGTCCTTTATTATGGCTTAACTGCAAAGTGGTTTTCCACTGTTTCATGGTTGCTGTAATGCAATCAATCAGTACAGAGTGTATCTTATAGATTTTTAAGCTTTATTTTATCAATGAATGTGGGATACTGTGAAATGCTTTTTTTATAGTCTATCTATGCCATACTTAGATTCTTCCCCTTTTTCAGTTCTCCATTATGATTTTAACAACAAATGATCCTTTGTTCCATATGACTTTGTTTTATTCCCCTTTTGTTCTATTACCATAATTGAGTTTTCTTCTAAATGACTAAAAACTCAGTCAGTATCATTTCCAGTGAATAGTTAATACTTTGTTGGATGGGGAGTTATTGGTCTATAGTTTTTAGGATAGCTTGCAGGTTCGCTCTTAAGTAGGAGTATTGTTTTTCCTGCTGTTAACCAGGCTGGTGTCTGGTCAGGGTGCGCATATAAATAGTTCTTACTCATGGCTAAGTCTTCATGTAAAGATGTTAATATGTTTAGCCAGAAGTTAGGTACTGCATCTGGGCCTGGGGTTTTCCAATTAAAAGCTTTTCTTAACTTTGATTCACTCTCTTTGGTTGTTGCATCATCCCAAGTCATATCCTGTACTAGTGAACTTCTTACCCTTTATTTTACTTTTCTATCCATTTAGCATCTTTATTATGTTCCACAGGATCTCTTAATAGATATTTCTCCAAAATGTATTTATTTCTTCTTTTTTGGTAGTGTTTCAATTCCTTTTGCTTTTTTTCCTAGTTCTCTATAAAACTGTTTTGGGTCATCAGTAAATTGCTTATTTTGTACTTTTCCTTTACATTTATCTGCATATCTTCTAAGTTTTTCTGCCTGTGCTGACATTTTTAGTTTATTATTTGCAATAGTGTATGATAGATCCTGATCTGAACTGATACTGCACATTGCTTTTCTCACCCTCCATCTTTCTGAGTATTTTTTTATCCCATTATAGGGTCAACGAATTCTTTAAAGATACAGCAAGAAAAACCTTAGCCATCCCCTTCTTACTGCCAACTCTCTTGTATACCTCCTATCCTAACAAACTTAAACAATACTCAGAGAAAGAATCTTGCCTCCTGCTACAATAAAATAACCAAGTTTGCCATCAATCTCCCTAATAGGGCCCACAACTGTCATAGCTTAAAGCAATTAAACTAGCTTGAACTGTGCAACTACCTAACATTTTCACAACTAACTACAGCACATAAACTCATTCATCATCCAGAAAAATGCCCTGCACTACAAATCGTATTACCGCCCTGCTGTCCAGCAAGTGACCTCCATTTTAATAACAAATTCTTACTACTCGCAGATAATTCAAATAATATTGCAGGAGACTCCATCTACTACCAATATGTTGCTAAATTCTGGAATAGTATCATTACACAAATAAAATTCTCCAACAAACTCTGTAGTTTTAAACTACTGCTTAAACAACACTTTTAATCAGTCCTAATCCTGCACAAGCTCATCACCAGGTTAAGATTTTGTGCTCACCATACATTACTCTCTAAATACTCTCCTTAATTAGAATACTCTCAACCTCTCATTGAAGTGACAAAACAATTTTTATACACAACTGTTGCCTGTACAATCCACTAAGTTGTATATGGGCTTTCGTAACTTCTGTCTCTGTAAAATCTTAGAATGTATAAATGTAAATAGAAATGTAACTACTCTGTGTTTAACTGGAACTAAGTATAATGCAATGTAAACATATGGAGCTTTTCTGCCAAGCCTCTGCTGAAAATGGATATTACTCAGTTGGACTTTCCTGGTAAACAAAGACAAATATTAAACCGTTTCCTTCAGACTCCATAATTTCTTACATGATCTTATGAAGTTTTGAAGAAATTTATGCCTATTTTTACAGGGTTTGGAGCATTCTGTTTAGGGAAAAATTGTGCCCTACCCTGTGTGTACCTTCAGAAGGCAGAGTCACAGCCTGTATTGACTTAAGGCACATTTTCATATTCTGAAGGCAGACATTTGTATCTGCTGACTAATAATAATTTTAGCAACTTTATAGAGAAATTAAAGGTAAGTTAGTATAATACAAACAGGAATTACAATATGAAGTGAGGGAAAAGCAGGCTTATGGCATATTGTAGAGAGAAAGCCAGGTGAGAGAAATTGATAGAAGTAAGGAAGTGGGTGAAGAAGGAAAAGTAAAGAGATATAAGCTATGAAGGGTATTTGCCCACATTTAAGGATATAGTTTATTCTGATGTTGAGCAAGAACAGATGACTTTTGGCTAGGAAGTCTTTCAGGAATGGTTTTAATGGATGGGAGGAAAGCTGTTTTCCTGATGGATAATGATAAGGAGCTGCCAGCCTTAGCTACATGGTATGAGTACAGGCAATGCCCAGTAGATTTAATAGGTTTGTAGACAGGAGCTTTTGGCCATTGGATCATAATGAAAGACTAGGAACATAGTTGTGTAGAATGTTATCTAGTGCAGGACAAGCAGATGGATTCTGGATAATTTTATAGGTGGTAAGAAGGTGAGTATATGTTAGTTGATGGGGTGGTTTTAACTCATTTAGACTTTTTAGTGCTATACAGTGGTGGGCTGTGGAATAGGTATTTGTTGCAAATTTAGCAACTTTGTTCTAGCATTGTTCAAGCTTTGATTTTTTGTGATGCCTGAAGGTGAGTAAGGACGTGAGCACCATAAAGTGCGGGGAGGAGATGAGTAGTGATTAAGTATAGCTTTACTTATTGGTGAGAGTGTTTCTGGATTTATAAAGCATCCCTAGTTTTTCTTATGCAATTTTATATATGGAGGTCAACTTTAAGATTGTCATCACTATCATCCCTAATAGTTTGCCATGAGAAATTACTTCACTTGTTTTATTATCAAGAGAAAGGACTTTATTTTTTCAGATTTGTTTTAGGGTTGAGCATGAGTTTTGAGTTAGAAAATCATTTCAATTATTGTTAAAGCTTTCTGACTAATCTTTGGAGGTCTTCCGTATTGTCAGATGTGCAAATGATAGTGGAATCATCTGTGTACTGCATTAGGGAGGCCTGTTGTGTGGATGTGTGGAGGGTGTTGGTAAGAATTTTAGAGGAGGGGACCAAGGTTAGAGCCTTGTGGTTCAGCAGTGGTGACTGGGAGGTAAGGAGAGAACATATAGTGCCATTTTACTGACTGATACCTATTGGATAGGTAGCTTTTGAACCATAGAAGTGTGGACTGAGAGAGACCTAATGAAGACATTTGAAGTAGAAGCCTGTTGTGACAAATTGTGTCAAAGGCTTTAGACAAGTCTAGAAATAAGAAGGAGACTAGTTAGCCTTTATCTCTAGATTTATTGACAGTATCTATATAGGTTAGAAGTGCAGTGTTATTACTATGGGAAGGATGGAAGGCTTGTTGTGTGGAAGGTAGGAGTTCTTCCTGCAGGAGATAGTTTAGCAATTGTTTTTGAATACATTTTTCAAGTATTTTGGAGAGAGGGGGAATAATATTGCTATAAGTCTAAAGTTAGTAATATCTGCTGAATTTTCGCCTTTGTGCAGAGGGATAATGTGTGACTTTTTCCAGTGAAAGGGAATGTGGTATTCCTGGATTGACCTATTTATAAGGATTGAAACAGAGTAGGCAATGCTATTGGCTGCTATTTTAAGGTATTCATTTAGAAGGTCATCAGCTGAAGTAAAGTATGGTTTCAGTTTCTTTAAGAGTAGTTTTATACAGGATGTTGACCCAGGTTTGAAGGTGAAAGTGGAAGTGGTGATATGTGGCTGCTGGACAGGGTTAGGATTAGATGTTGTGGAATCCTTGATTAGAGATGCAATACTATCTATGAAATAAGAGTTGAATTGTATTGTGGTTTAGGGTGATGCATTACTGGGAGAGGGGATAGGGTTGAATTTACATCCTGTGTGCAAGATTTCTTTAATACCTGTCCAGAATGTTTAGGGCTGTGTTTACTATTATTCTGAAAGTTATAATAGTAGAGTTTTTTGTCTTTGTTAATTTGCTTTTTAGTATGAATGTGGGGCATTCTGAAGTTTTCAAGATATTGTTTTTTATATATTTTTGCCATTCTTTTTCTCTATCTTGTATTAGCATTCCACTCTTTTTGAATAGCCAAAGTGCATTATTTGTTGGAAAGGCTGTGTGTTGTTTTATAAACATGCTGTTTAAGTAGATGTGATCCATCCTCAGATCAAATTATAACAGAGTATTTAGTTTATAGCCAATAGAGAATAGGCAAAGAGAAATTGGGGGAGGAAATGAAAGACCAGCACTGGCAGAGTTTTTAGTAGAATCTAGAACAGAAGCTGCTATTAAAAAAGGAATATAAAATATTGCATGATAACTACAAGAATGAATCAGAGGAGGTTAGAAAGGATTGGGAAGAAAGATTATAAGCAATTCACAAAGAAACAATGGGAGGATATATGTATGTCTCCCAAATATGCAACAAAATCTAGAAGATTTAGGATTTTTGCTTGGAAATATTTACATACATATTTTTATAACCCAAGTAGACTCCAAAGAATTTTCCTCAGGTAGAGACTAAATGTTGGGGGTGTGATGTGAAAGAAAGAGGTACTTGGGAACATATTTTCTGGGAGTGCTGTGGGTTGGTGAACTTTAAGGATTCTCTGCAGGATGCACTGTTGGAGATGCTGGGTGGGCAGATTAGTGTGATGAAGGAGATGATTTTTCTGAGCTGTGATACAGAATCGGAATTGCCTAAACATGGTAAGGCCTTGCTGTGTCTAATTATGGTGGATGCCAAAAAAGCAATTACTAGAAAATGGAAATCAAAATCTAAACCAACTATATTAGAAGTAGTGAATGTAGTAACATAAATAAAACAACTGGAATTGAGAAATACCTTGCAACTGTACAGATTTTCACAGAATGTCCAGATTTTTGCCTCGATAAATAAATAATGACATGCATTTGAGTTTCATACTTCATATCCTATGGAAAATGCATGCCAACACAAATCCTATTATTCTAGCAACTTTCCAAGTTTATAAGAGCAATATTTAAAATGTGTCCCTATTTTTGGGACTTTGTACTCCCATTATGTCAGGCTTTGTCCAGATTTCTTGCTCTAAGAGCTTGAGAGATATGAACTGAGATCTTTAGAAAAAGGAAGGAGCAAACTACATAGGAAAAAAATGGGAATTGTGGGAACAGTACATACGGTGAGGAATGAAGTTTAAAAGAAGGCAGGACTTAAACGAGCTATGTAATGCTTGACTGAAAATGATTGGGTAGATTATAAGTGATGTATAATGTTTGCAACTGGGAGTGTGTCACTATGGTTTGTGATGTAAAATGCTTGCAACTAGGATTGTGTCGGTGTGATTTGATTTAATTTATATAAATGCATGATTGCTTATGTCGTAAGTGATGGTTTAATAAAGATGTTTCTTGTTTAAAATAAAGGGGCATTAATTGAATAATTTGTGTAATATTGCCTTAGTTATATGATATATAGCAATATATGTGAAGTATAATGTTTGTTAATGTTAATACAGTTTGATTACTTTTGTAAAATAAATTTAGCTGTGTCACAAGTGATAATTCAATAAAGGTGTTTAAAGAAATTTAAAGCAATTAGCAGAGAGGTACCATGTAGAACAGATTTTCTTTAATTTCCTGAATGCAGAAACCTGTTAGCCAGGAAGGCTAAGTAATTGGCATATACAGTGTAATCTAGTAGCCAAGAAAAAGGACAGTGGTCAGCTTAGTAAGTGGTCCTTAGAATGCATGGACAACTCTGTCGGGGGAGTGTTAAAAACTAATTTCAAGCACAGGCAGGTATGTATTTCACTAGATGAACTTAATAGACATCAAGGTTCTTCAAGTTAAATTTGCTTACAATTGTACAAAATTCTCAGTGAAAAAGTTTGGGAATTGGCCCTTATGGCAGAGCTTCAGCAGTATCTGGGTTGAATGTAGTGACCTCAGGCTATTGTACAAAGATCATATTCTCAGTAAAAATGTTTGGGAGTTAAAGTAAAACACTTGTTAAAGGTATGTCATCCTACTTCACTAGGTTTCTCAGTTGTCTGTAGGTTTTAAATGTTTTTTAACACTAGCTGCTAAATTTGATTCTGAACCCCCTTATCAAAGTGCAAGATAAAAAAGAATACAGGTCTGCTGTATTTTGTTTGTATTCCCCTCACAGTTTGTTTCCATACCTAGTCAAGTGTCGTGTCACTACCCCAAAAAGCTAAGAAGCACCCACATCAGTTTTTCCATGTTCTCACTGTGAGAACAGATCACATTTTCTTGTGTGTGTGCCACATTTGTGAGTGTTCTTGTAAGCAATGATTAAATGTGGGCTTTCATCCAGTTATACATAAAAGAACAGTAAACTGTATCCCTGTGTTGTGATAATGGGGTTATGCTTTGTGTTTAGTGTGTATTAAATGGATCAAACTAAAAAAAAAGGATTTCGCAGCCTCCTTTGATGTACTTTTTAAGTCTTTTAAGGTTGAGAATCCACTTCTGAACAACTGCAAGATCATTAACTCCATGCAGGTACAGCATATTATGCGATAGGAAGAAAACTATATAGTGGCTTTTGAACAGTTTAATGTTCTAGTCTTTCTGAAATACTGAGAAGCATATGATAAGCTGCTGTACTATTGTTAGAGCACATGGCAATCTCTCCACATTTTATTGTAATATAGCATTGAGCTAGTACAATGATGTGATGCTTAAAGATGCATGGTTTGTGCTTTTTGTAGTACAGTTTTGAAAGTCTGTGTCCTCACTGAGGACCTTAAGGTTGCTGAATCAGGTGGGCAAGGTAGAAAGTCTTTCTAACCACTTTGGCAACATGGGTGTCAAATGAGAGGTCACTATCGACTTGGGTCCCCAGGTCTCTGATTATTTTTTCCGTACTCAGTGGGTTACTGTCTATGTGATAATTTGTGGGTACTTTGTTTTTCCGAAAGGGGATGACTATACATTTTTTGGCATTTAGTTTAAGGCCATGACTCCGGCACCAGTTGTCCGTTTCAGTGAGGCCTTTCTGTAGGATGTATGTGTCAGCTGGTGTATCGACTATGGCGCCTAGTTTGCAGTCATCTGCGAACTTTGTCAGCCACAACCCTCCCATGTTTGCTCTCACATCTGAGAAATAAATGCCGAACAAGAGGGGTCCCAGGACAGAGCCCTGTGGGACACCACTTGTGACTGGCTTTGAGTCTGACATGGCTCCAGTGATTTTGACTTTATAGGTTCTATCCTTTAGCCAGTTTGCCACCCATCTTGTGACATATGGATTTACATTTAAGCTGTTGAGCTTGTCTATGATGCCAGAGTGGGGTATTGTATCGAAAGCTTTAGCCAAGTCCAGGTAGAAGGTCATGAAGGGATTCACATCCAGATCAAAGGAGGTCATTGTACCCCTATACTCCTCCCTTATCAGGCCCATGATTGAGTACAATGCCCCATTTGGTATGTACCTCACCCAGCACTTGCAACAGCTAGAGAGACCCCAAAAGTACCTCACCAAGAGGATCAAGGGTCTCCAACATATGTCATATCTGCCAGACTAAAGAAACTCCAGCTCTATTCAGTAGCAGACCGCCTGCTCAGAGGTGATCTGTGCCTGACGTACAAGGCCATGTCCAATCAGGAATTGATGGACATGCTCCACCTCAAAAAATCCAAATCCATCAGAACCACAAGAGCTAAAGATTTAAACCTCAGCACAAATATGAATAGGACATGCTTGAGGGACAGATTCATAACTCAGAGGCTTCCCATACTCTGGAACAGAATCCCAGTTCATGTTAGGCAGAGCCCCTCACTGACTCTCTTCAAGAGAAATCTTGACGAGTGGATGGGAGATCGTAGGTTTACCCCAGGGGTCATCTCTGTGTCACTACTAGACAGAGGCACAGTAAACTAATTATATTATGTAAGGGGGTCTTCACTGTGTCACTACTAGACAGAGGCACATTATTCTAAATCTATACTGTACACTTTTGTACCATTACATGGGGTATGGGTGGCGAAAGCCACATCACTATGTCTAGGCTTATAAATGCCCCAGGGCAGATAGCCTAGTACCAAACTATGAAACTATAAGAAATAAATGCATTTTACTAATGTTCCATTTATATTAATATTTTTTTTCCAAACAGTGACCATATTTTAACATTAATGCCTGTGGCCTTTGCACTGGTGGTACTGGATATATGACAAAGGCTGTTTTTGCATTTTTTAACAAGTGTAGTACCAGATTGGGTAGCTTTAAATAGCAGTGACACACTTTATTGAACAGCAGCCCATCATCATTGTTGTTCAACAAAAAGCCAGTTGTCAAAAAACATTTTAAAAAAATCCTCTTGTTCTGTAGAGGAACACAGAATTCATTTGCAGCAAAAACTGTGCATACAGCCTACATTGACCCGGCTAAGGCATTTGCTAAAATACCCCACTTGGGTATTGTAAACAAAGTCAAGAAATTAGACATAAACCCCTGTGTAACTCACTGGATAGCCAGCTGGCTCACAGACAAGACCCAGGGAGTTACAATTGGAGAGACCACCTCCACAAAAAGACTGGTCACCATTGGTGTCCCCACAGGGCTCTGTGCTGGGTCTGCATCTCTTTAGTATCTATTTTTTTGGAAGTCAGAAGCATCTGCAGATGATTGCAAGCTTTGAGCAATCATAGAAATCCACCCCCCCCCCTACAAGATACTACCATCTTACAGGAAACTCTGACACAGGCATATAGATGACTGGTGCAAACGCAATGGCTTAAAGCTTGATGCCAAGAAATGCATAATAATAACTCTTGGGAAGTCTGCCACTTAGGGGAAACTGTCTTCTTGATAAAATACTCCTAAAAGTAGACACAGTAGTCAGGGATTTGAGAACCCGTAGATAGTAACCTGACTTTCAACCAACATGTTTGAGGTGATAAGAAAATAATTATGTGTCACTCAAGTTATAAGTAAGAACATGGCATGCAGTCATCGTACCACTACTCAGCCATCAGACCCATTATTGAATATAATTCCCCTTTTTGTATGTGCCTGACCAGGCACATTTAACAACTGAGAGGCCCATAAAGGTTCCTCACAAAAAGAATACAGGGCATGAACACAATGTCCTATGGAGATCGCCTCAAAGCCCTATCTTTATAGTCTGTTTCCTACAGAGTGGCAATTTGTGCCTGGTATACAAGGCATCCTTGGATTCTGCTCTGATGGTTTTTTTGCATATCCTCAAAACAGTACCACAACTACTAGATGTAAAGAATTAAACTTTGCCTACAACTTAAATAAGTCATGTTTGAAGGACAGGTAATTATCTCAGAGAATCCTTATTCTCTGGAATAGACTTCTCTTCCTTGTGAAGCAGAGCCCTTCCCTAACCCTTTTCAAGCACAAGCTGGATCAGTGGATGGGAAATCGGAAATTCACCCCTGGTCTGACACCTGTGTCTCTGATGACAGAGATACTTGTTCAATCAGGCCCTAACTAACTGTCGAAAGATTTTACTCTTCTAACATATTCTGGAAGAATCACACCAAGTTCTTGTAAGCAAGTAAAACAGCTTTATTTTTACATGCATGGAGATCTGCTACATGATAGTAATATGCCAGCAGTCTGGCTACTTGTACTTTGAGTTCTCCTTATATAGACCCTCCTGCACGTACATACACGTAGCACACAGAACATTCATTAAAATTGATAGTTTGATACTTGTTTTTACCAGCCAGTACCACAGTTATTCTTGCACCATTAACTTTATCAGTAGTTTAAGATTAACTCCTGCATTCCTCAGTGATCAACATTTTCCAGAACATTTCAGTTTGCACGCAGTGAACATTTTTCTGCTTAACCCTTTAAATACAGAATACAAAATATGTTGACTTCAGTATTTTTCCACATTTCCCCCCTTACAACATTTTGTATACTGTTTATTTTACACAATCCCAGATCGTTGTATACCTTCTCATAATCAGAGAAATATGCTTTTGTAGCATTGGCAGAGATAACCTTCGATATTATCATTTTGATACATGGTATGCAACAGCAGCCAAGCAGCAAAATATGATTGCACCAACACATACAGCAATTAAAATGTTCATCAACACAGAACCCCAGTTTCCAAACAGATTTTGGAAAAAGTCAGTCAAGGGGTTTGGACCAGGTTTAGTCAGTTCAGAAACTTGTTGAATTATTTCAAGATGGCTCTGAATCGCGTGCTCGTTATCAGGGATGAACGAGCAGCACTCCTCGTGTATCAGAGCGCAAGTACCTCCTTTCGCCGCTAGGGTGAAATCGGCGCCATACGGTTCTGCAACACTACTGTTCTCATCGCGTTAATTCGTCCGTCACCAATTCTAGCGCTGAAAATGTCGCATTACTCAGAGTCTCTAACAGTTTTGACAGTTTTCTCAGTTCCCAGATGGATTTTACTGTCCCATATGCTGGCAAAATACCAGCCCAAGCAATTACATCATCGCCTAGGTCCATATGTGAGAGTCCTTTGCTGCTGGCGTGTGCCAAGTCATGGTGATAAATCCATGACGCATCAATGTTACCAACGGGATTAATAGGTTTATTAAGAGAACGTGCATTTCATATTTTACCTTGAGGCAACGCATTTGCGTGCCTGATAGCTGGTATCAGATATCCCAAAAACAACTTCCTGACCAGCCATATGGTAACCATTTATATGCTTTCCTACCACAAATAAAATAACAATCATTTGTTTTGATGGTAATATTGGTTGCAAATTCATAACTCCCATTTGGCTTTAGCCCCTTAAATAACAGGCCATATACATACAGCATTTTTCAACAAAACTAATATCATTTACATTGATGTCTTTTTATAGCTCCAAACTTAGTCTCACACTGCCCTTCTAGGGTACAATTATGAACTATTGTCAAATTACATTGGCTCAGCCCCACCTTAACTTTCCCAATCTTTTGAAAACACACTGTTCCATTTTGGCCCCAGAAGAGGCAGCCACCTTGTCTCTCAGTGGTACTTCTGTGGTTTCAAACAACAAACTATTCCAAGTATCATTTATTCCCAGAGGGCTGTCCCTAACATTAAGCCACTGTGTACAGTAGGTATTGCAGTACATACCCAACAATTTGAGACATTCATTGAGGATGCATATGCATATTTAATCGCTTGATATGTATTAAAGTTTGGATGCCAGCTGGTGTGTTTGTCTCTTTTGAATGGCTAGCTTCATTAAAAGACAGAAATGTCCAAAACAGAAATATTACAATCACAATAGTTATAAACAATAAAACATTGCAATAGAACCATTTTCTCTTATTCTCATTATTGTCCTTCATGATTGCTGCTGTCTGTTTGTTCCTCAGGGAACTCAAGTCTTTATTTAACTTAAAATGTTTTATGATTTTGCAATGCGTTAGGTGGATCCATGAGGACCTTTCTTTAATCCGAACTGCTGTTGGAGTTGCGATTAGCACCTGGTAGGGGCCCTCCCATTTGCGGGATGCCCAATTCTTGCGTTTATTATTTTGATCCAGACCCACTCGCCGGGTCTGATTTCCGTGATCTTGTTGTCTCTTGAACCTGAAAAACAATCATTCGTTAAACAGCTGTTAGTATTGGTCAGCATTTTCCTCATGTACTCAGCTATCTCCTCACCCCCCTCACGTTCCGCAGGCAACAAGTTTTGCCACTGCGGGGCGTAATAAGGTCTCCCATACAACAACTCAAATGGGGTGACTCCTTTTTAAGTGGGAGGTTTTCGCATGGAAAGGAGGGCTAGAGGTAGACAGGTAATCCAAGACTGATGTGTCTCGGCCATGAGTTTTCTCAACTTGCCTTTTAGAATGCCGTTATGGCGTTCCACCAACCCTGCTGACTGTGGGTGGTAGGCACAATGGTGTTTCAATTCAATTTGGAAAACTGTAGACAGTTTCTGTATGATCTGATTGACAAAATGTGTGCCGTTGTCAGAGTAGATGCGTGTAGGAAGTCCAAAGTGCGGGACGATGTGATTGACCAAAATTTTAGCCACTGATTGAGCATCCGGATGTGTCACGGAAAAGCCTCAACCCACTTAGTAAATGCATCTACTATTACTAACACAAACTTCTTTAGTTGTGCGGGTCAATTCGATGAAGTCCATACATATTGTATGAAAAGGATAGGGGTGTTGGAAATGATGCGGAGCAACTCTGACCCCTCCCGTGGTATTTAGCACATACTATGCAGGATAGACAAAAACGTTTTGCATATGCAATAAAACCCTTGGTCCAAAAGGTACGGTGGATAATTTTAACCATAGCTGCAGGGCCCAGATGGGAAGGGCCATGCACAACTAGTGCTGCATACCTAAAAAGATTAGTAGGCAAAACATATTTATTATCCGGTCCCACATAGATTCCTTTGTTCTGCCTAACACCATACCTAGTCCAGCGTTGTTTTTCCTGTACTGTGCTAAGTTCCTGCATGACTTGTAAGGTTTGCAAATCAAATTTATCTGTTGGTTGTAATTCTGTAGGTGTGGTTTCAAGTGAAAGGTACTGGACATAGCTGCCTCTTTGGCTGCTTTGTCTGCTAGGGCATTACCAAGTGATACCGGGTCCTTAGCACGGGTATGAGCAGCGCATTTACAGATGGCCAAACCCCGTGGCCGTTGGACGGCTTGTAGTAATTCAAGGATTAGGTCTTTGTGCATAATGTCTTTCCCGAGGTTGTAACCATGCCCCTATTTTTCCATTGCTGAGCAAACACATACACCGTAGAGAAGGCATATTGACTATCCGTATAGATAGTGACATCCCTGTCCTCCGAAAGGAGACATGCCCTTGTCACAGCAATCAGTTCCGCTGCTTGAGCGGATAAGTTCCCGGGGAGTGGTCTTGCCTCTATTATCTGAGTTGCAGTAGTAACTGCATACCCTACCTGAGTGGTGCCTGTTTCTGTTTTGCGTGCTGACCCATCTACAAACAGTGTCCAGTCCGCATGTAGTAAGGGTTGATCTTTAAGATCCGGTCTTGGTAGAACTTTAGAATGTATGAAATCTAAGCATACATGCGGAATACCGTCTTCAGCAACAGGTAGCAATGTCGCTGGATTTAAGGTAGTGCATCTCTCAATTGTCATGTGTGGCTGCGATAACAGCGTAGTCATACAAGATAAATGTCTGCTAGGTGACAGAAATGTTAACTTGTCCTGCAGAAGGATGACTGCTACAGAGTGCGGGACTTTTAACGTAAGATCATGGAACAATACCAACGTGGCAGACGCTTGTACCACCAAAGCGGCTGCAATTACTGCTTGCACACAGTGTGGTAATGCTCATGCTACTGAGTCTAATTTGCTAGAGAAAAATGCCAATGGTCTTAACTTATCTCCATACATTTGCATTAAAACAGATGTCATAAATCCCTGCTTGCAATCTACAGTCTGCATAAAGGTCTTACTGTAATCTGTAAACCCCAATGTTGCTGACCCAGCTATCAGTTGCTTGATCCTAGTAAATGCCTGTACTGCCTTGTCTGTCCAGTGCAGCAAATCTTTTGCCGCCATCGGTATTGCAAAAATTAAGTCTGATAGCGGGTGCACTTCTTCGGCGTAGTTGGGAATCCAACTACGACAGAAGTTCGTAATGCCTAAAAGGACATCATTTCTTTTTTGTAGTTGGCATGGGGGCTTGTAAAATAGCATTCTTTCTGCTGTCATCTAATCGCCTGCCCTTCCCAGAGATAGTATAACCCAGGTAACGTACTTCTAATTTACAAAATTGTAACTTAGACTTATTTACCTTATGTCCTTCGTGTGCCAGAAAGTGTAGTAGTCGAATAGTCTCGGACTTACAGAGTTCTTCCGTAGTCGCGGCCAGGAGGATATCATCCACGATACAGCAGTAGGTGGCACCCTTGGGCTGGTTGGAACTGAGCCAAATTGGTGGACATCTCTTGTGAGAAGATGGTCGGACTTTCGCAGTATCCCTGCGGTAACCTGGTATAGGTATAACGCTTGCCCATAAACGTAAATGCAAACCAAAATCTACTATCTTCCTGCAAGGGAATAGAGAAAAGGCATTACTGATATCAATTACAGAAAAGTAGTTATCTGTTGGAAGGATATCGTTCAGCAGAATAGACGGATCCGGGACTATGGGGCCCGAGGTACCACCGCGGCATTTATTGCCTGTAAGTCTTGTACCATCCTCCATGTCCCATCCGTTTTTTTTACTGGAAATAAGGGTGTATTACACGGTGAGTCTGTGCACAGAATTAATACTCCAGCTTTCAAAAGTGCTGTGATTACCGGTAAAATGCCCTCCTCTGCCTTTCTGCTCAAGGGATACTGCCGTTTATGAGGTCTAAATTCTGACTTGGGTGTAATCTTTACCTGTCCTGCCGTTCTAATCAGTCCGATATCGTGCTGACCCTGCGACCATAATGAGTTTGGAATCATCTGCAATTGAGATTCTTCCATGGGGTAAGGAGACATAGTCATAATGTCCCAGGGGATTGTATCGGTTTGTCTTCCCTGAGGTGCACGGTCGGTCTGGCTTGTGTAACCCAGTTAAGTTTTGAACCTGAATGCCCTTACCTGCCAACTGTTCTGGTGTCCATCCTACCCATTCAGTTATTTTCTTACCCACGAGGTACCATGACATTCCTTCACCCTCCGTGACTGAAATATGTGTGGTTAATTCATTCTTATACAGCAGCTGCATATCCCTTGTAAGGCTACATGTGACTGCAGAATTACCTAGTGTGTCCCAAAAAGGCTATGCAATACTAGTTTGGTGACTTTAAAACTAAGAAATTTCTTTTCGTATTCTAAATCAGGTCCGCACATCTTCTGTAATACATTGTGCAATGTAATGGATCTGACACCTTCGGATTTGTTATGCCGTATTTGCTTAATGCCAAATTTGTAAGAGCCGTCACTACACTCTGGGGCCTGTCTCTATCAAATCATTACTATACCAGTAATGTAGATCTCCTGCCCCTCTAATAGCATTGCACTATTCAGTTCTATTCTCCTTGCCACCATCCCGTGGAGGTTGGGACGGCTGCTATACCGAACACTTGCATTAAATCTCTTCCTAGTAAATGTACTGGGCAGATTTCTGAAATTATTACTCGGAACCGTATGGTTTGGTTCGTCTCTGGGTCGGTAAACCACAGAGGTTTGGACAATGGCTCTTTGTAAATACGACCATTTGCTGCTTTTACAAGCACATATTCATCCGAGGTAACATCGGATGATATGGCAGTACTTCTGACTAACGTTCGAGAAGCCCCTGAGTCACAAAGAAATTCTATGTCTCGGCCCTCAACTTGCAATGTGATCACTGGTTGGGATTCCAATTGCATAGTTGATGCTAGTGCTGTTAGATTTACCATTTGATATTTCTCATTTTCTGCCATTTCCTGTCCCCACCCATCGTCTTCACTTATACCTACTTCCCCATTCTCACTTTCTTCTTCTTCCTCATACCCTCCATCTACGTCTTTTGACCATCATATAGTCATGCGGTACCACCGAAGCAACCATCGGTTTCTCCGGTCCTCTGCAATCTCTGGCGAAATGTCCTTTCTTACCGCACTTAAAACACTCCCCTCTTTTGCCTACCCTCGAAATCCTCAGAATGACTTATGCCTCCCGTCCTCGTCCTCTTCCCCTGCCACGCCCTCTTCCGCGATTTGCGGAACCTTGAACTAACATTAAAGTTCCATCTTCACTAACTGTAAAAGTCTGGGCTTTTTATTTTTTTCCTTCAGGTATTTCTCAGCATGTCTAGCATAATCCATAAGGGGCTGTAGACGCTGTCCTGTGTGTGATCATATGCTTTTGTATAAAGTTACCAATGGCTGTCTTGCAGCCCTTTAGGAATGCATTTTTCAGTTGCTGTTCATAGGGCGAGTCATTTGCCTGATTTTCTGCCTTAATCAACCCACTATGAGCATCAAAACATTGTGTGAGACGATGTAGATAATTGTCTACGGTTTCGTCATCTGATTGAACGCATTGATTAATGCAAGTCCAATCTGCTTTGGGCTTCCAATGTTCTTCTATTTTATCTAGGAGAGTCTTTATTCTGGTTCTACACACTTGAGTTAAGCGGCAAGGCTCCCCTTCCTCTGGTAGCAGGGGTCCCAAGTTCCGCAAATAAGGTGCCAATCAGGTCCTAGGATTTGCCTTATTACTTGTTCAAATTCTACAGCGTTTAATCTATAACTCATTCTCATGCCCTCTACGTCTGTACGGAATTTACGCATATCTACTTTTGGATGGGGAATCCCCTCTACCGCTTTTCGGATATCATCACGGGTCCACGGTCGGTAGACCAATATGGTAGGACCCTCGCCTTCTGCGCCTGCTTGAGGATTTGCCACTTCTATCAGTGGGTATTCCTCTCCTTCCTGATCTACCTTCTCCTTAATTTTCCAGTCCCCTTCTCTCCTAATACTTCCGCTCGTAAGTCAAGAGTGTTGGCAGGCTCTCTCTGTAATATAATACGTGGGGGGGACACTCACCGAAGCCTGGTATTGCGGTGGGTCCTGGTCGGGGGGCACCTCAATAACCTGTGCAGGGTCTGGATACTGGATGGGAGGGGCCGAGGATTCTGGTGACTACGACTGACTATGGAAGTTTCATTATCTTCCTTTTGAACAAAGTACACATCTTTTCACTTGAATTACCACACCCTTTTTCAAATTTTGTTCCTTATGTTTTTATTTGCTTCCTCCAGCCATTTCTGTGCCTGGGGAATCCCTACCTTCTTTTGCTTCCTTGTCTTATTTCCTGCCTCTTTGCGCAGTAATCTTACTAGATTTTGTCATTCTGACTTATTTAAACATCCACTAAACCCATGTTCCTTTTTCCATTTATCTAAATATTTTACATTCTTTGGGTGTAAATCAAACATAAACTTTTCATCTTCAGTTTTGTCGTAAGCCTTTGGCAACTGGTTCCAGTTCCCATTTCTCTTACGAGAAACTATTCCTGTTCCTGAGATCTCTTGTATATGGAATCTATTCACATATACCCCTTATACTTTGAGAAAATTCAATTTCTCCCTTGACTAGTCCCTTAAAATTTAGAGAAAGAATGGCGATCAGAAACAACAAAAATAGCTTTTCTTTTGCTTACCTTTGTGATTCCTCCGCCCTGTTTAGCTGCCACCTCACGGATTGAATCTGGAAAGAGTGACTGGCCTCTAATTTCAACCTGTTTCAGTTGGAGGTCTTTCATTCGAGGAGAGCCTGATCTCTCTCCACCTGCGCAGGTTTTCAGCCTCTCTTTGTTCGATTCGCCGTGCAGGGCCCTAACGTTAGCCAGTTATGTCGAAAGATTTTACTCTTCTAACATATTCTGGAAGAATCACACCAAGTTCTTGTAAGCAAGTAAAACAGCTTTATTTTTACATGCATGGAGATCTGCTACATGATAGTAATATGCCAGCAGTCTGGCTACTTGTACTTTGAGTTCTCCTTATATAGACCCTCCTGCACGTACATACACGTAGCACACAGAACATTCATTAAAATTGATAGTTTGATTACTTGTTTTTACCAGCCAGTACCAGAGTTATTCTTGCACCATTAACTTTATCAGTAGTTTAAGATTAACTCCTGCATTCCTCAGTGATCAACATTTTCCAGAACATTTCAGTTTGCACGCAGTGAACATTTTTCTGCTTAACCCTTTAAATACAGAATACAAAATATGTTGACTTCAGTATTTTTCCACACTAACATACACCCCTTAAAATAATCTCTGTGGCACAGTAACTCGTGAGATACATTTGAGATGTATTGCTAGGTGTACAAAGGCCCCAATGGTCATTAGATTCACAAATATATACTAGGCTGTCAATTAGCACTATGTTAAAAAGAGTCTATCTGAGACCCATGCATAAAGTTTGGGTTATGAAAAGTATAGAAAATGTGTCTAATTCCTATATACATATCCCAAGAGACATATAAATAAATCAGAAACATATACTGCTGTACCCATAGATATATAATTAAAATCAGAAAGCTCTACTGAGGTTGCTTCTTGGCAGGCAGTTACAAATCTTACCTTTTATTTTTTTCTTTGTTTTCTGTGCACTGGCAGTCAAATATGTTTTAAGTGTACTGGTGTGCTTACTGAACTTATGTGAAGTGTTTGTCCATGCTACTAAAGCATGTTTACATCACAACATTATGTTAGCATGCATTAATTCTACTTTGCTAGTCTTTATAAGGAAGGATAGATCCCACCCCATAACATCTCCTCCTTCATTGTGCAACATGCAAGCAATAATGCCTAACAGAGTAAACATTATTAGGGAAATAACTGACCACCAAGGGGTGTTCTGAGGCCTGCCATTCTTGGTGCTTTTTTTATTAGTATAGACATTTTTATATATATATTTTTTATTGATGTAAAATAGTTCCACTACATAATGTTTCAAAATTGCTTTAGCATGAAGTATTTTTGCATCTAAAATATAAGTTATTTAATAAAGAGCTGCAGACATGCAATACAAGTAGACACACACACGCACGTATAGCAATTTACGAATACTTGCCTGATTGAGTACATTTAAGATGTTTCATTGTGATTAAATGAATAAAATAAAAATCATACAGTGTAAGGCATTTGCATCCCTGCTCCCCCCCAAAGCCAGTCAACGGTCCCTAAATTTGCTCTTTCTTGGTTTTCAGAATTACTGACAGTGAAGACATGCATTAGTTTCACACTTCGTATTATGCAGAAAATGCATGTTGCTGGAAATTAAATTTACCTCTGATTTTAGGTCTTTTTCCTACCATTTTTAGCTTTGTTTAGAATTCTTAATTAAAGAAGTCAAGAGGTATGCATGGATTCTCTCACTCATTTTCTGTCTCCCCACCCCCATCTTGCTTGCTGAAGTGTCCCCTCTCTCTCTCTGTTTGACAGACACATACACGTGAGCATTTGTTGCTTTTTTATTTACTTATTGTATGCTTGCTCCAACAGGTTATCTTTGTATGATTTACCAGTGATCTAGTATAAAATAAGTGGAGCTTGGAGGGTTAAGGGGGAGCTACTGCACCTCTTAATAGAATAACAGAAAGTAGTGTAGCTGGACATTACACAAAAAGAATAGCAGTGACAAATGCCCAGCAAAAAGCAACTCTCTCTGATGGATACCAGAATGTCAAGGCTGTTTAACACAGTAATCACAGTTGAGTAGTCCACCTCACTTCACACAAATGCACACTATTCTTGAAAAACCAGATTAGTGACTGGCTAAACAAAGCAGATGACAAAAGGGTCAGATATCTTTATCCACAGATGGCCCCCCCATCCCCAGTTAAAGCCACTTCTATGAACACTTCAGACATCTGTTTGTGATTAAAAAGTGTTCCACTCAGCAGCCACACATTGTGTTCCAATCTGCTTAAAATAAATCACATTAGTGTTGCAAAACTGGAATAATGAGCAAACAGCAGACAATATTTTTTTCCTCCACAAACAGTCCTAAGCAATTATAGCTGTGATGCCCGTGTACTTGTCAGATGTCCATGTTGCGTTGCACAATTCCTATTAGTCCTGCAAAGTCAGGATAATGAATAAACAACAGCAGATGCCTAGTCATTTTCCTCCAGAGGCAATCCCAGCAATTATAACTACCTTGTCTGTTGTACACCTCTGATAATGAGTTATAAGGCAAATGAGCCACCCTTAGGCCTTGCCTTTCATTTCAAGGAAGATCAAGCCAGTAAATGAGCCACCCTTAGGCCTTGCCTTTCATTTCAAGGAAGATCAAGCTAGTTATTTGATGGATGAATTAATGAGTACCTTTCCAACTCCTTTTTGTAAAGGCTGATAGTGTGTTACACTGCTTAACTTGGAGTCAGAATGTGTTCTAGAGAAGGGTAGGCACTCAGTAACAAATCTAGCCATCATATTCTTTTTTATTTGTTGCAGATTTAGATCTTTCTACTTACTATATAGAACCAACAAAGAGGAAAATATACAATGGGAGAAATGACTAATTTACATATACAGTTTTCTGCCTACAGGAATTCCAAAATGGCTTGCATAAACCATATCTGTCAACTGTCCCCTTTGTTGTCTCAAAATATTGCCTTGTTCCTCCTAAAATTGGAGATTATGGGAGAAAATGTGGTGGATTTACAGCCACAACAATAGTTAAAATTATAGACTTATTCCAGAAAATACATTTAATTTGCATTCTGTTATACTGTCAGCTTCTTGTTAAATACCACTGCCTTTCTAGTTGCCCGCCTCTTATGTTAATCTGACCATATATCTCATTTCTCTCTACTTTCACTGGCTTATGTGAGTAATCACAAAATCATCATTTTTGAAATCCCACCCCTTCAATTATTTAAATTTATTGGCCATCCTACAGTATTTCATAGTACCAAAATACAAAAGTGACCACCCCTTTCAATCCATCTTGCTGTTTTAAAAATAGTAACTCTCCACTAAACCTTAACTTTTTAAACAGGTAAAACTCAAGTTACCTACTTTCACATCTAACTTCTCTAGTGCACACTGCAGAGTACATTCTTTTCAATCTTACCTTTAAGCATCCCTGTGACTATCACTTTCTCTAATACCTGCTGGAAAGCACTAGGAAGCCTTAAACTCATACAAACAATGAACTCTCCTTGTTAACAAGGAGAAATTAATAGTAGGCACTAAACAGCCTATAATTGCAAAGTACCTTGCTAAGGAAACAGCTCCTATACTTTACAAAGAAAAAAAAAGCCCCAAACCAGGCATGTCCAAGGGTCAGCTTCGGTGATTTCTCCTGTCCACCTGGTGAATCTGGGCATACTGGGGCAATGCAGCAATTGCCTCATGTATACAGACAACCCTCTCCTCCTACCACCCAACACTACAACCTGTGAGAGATGCACTTACATAGCCAAAATGAAAGCAAAGCTCTCTCCACCCAAGATTGTGCTAAACAGTCAAGAGGAGAAGGTTAACACCCACACTACACCTCAAGCAACACATAGCCCTTCTAAACCCGCACCACCAACACCCACATATAGCAACACTAAATCCACATATGCAGAGGCCCTTAACTGTAACCTGCCCAAGCAACAAAGACCTCTGAAGCTGAAACGCAAACAAACACCAATCACAACCAATGTGTCACATAGTTCACAACACCAGTGTGCCACCCAGCAACAGCCCCTAAGGCAAGACAATGTACCAGTTCACAACACCAGTGTGCCACCCAGCAACAGCCCCTAAGGCAAGACAATGTACCTAACACTTTAGTCATAGGTGACTATAGTCCGGCACACTGATGTCCCTCTCACCAGGTTGAATAAGGAGAAAATTACAGTCAGCTGCCTGTCGGGTGCCAGGATCCGCCACATAACGCATGCACTCAAGTCACTCCACAACAAGTACAAATATGACTCTGTCATTGTCCATGTTGGAGTACATGAAAAGAGACATGGAAGAGCTCTCAGATCATGTGGCCCAGGCAGGTATGACCCTAGCCCTGAGTAGCATCCTGCCTTTGCCCAGAATGATACCACAATATAAGGATAAAATGATTGACTTCAACAATTGGCTAAGCTTATGGTGTCATTCATAGGGGATCCAGTATCTGTCTGCCTGGGATGACATGATTGACAGACCACGATGCATTGCCAGAGATGGTCTGCACCTGTCGCCCCTGGGATTCAGGTTACTGGCTAAGGCTCTTGCCACCCCTATAGTGCCTTTTTTAGGCAAACTTCAAAGGACAAAACTACCACCGTAACAGGTACAAGCATGCAAAATCTGATGGTAATGCTACTCAATGCTAGAAGTCTAAACCTCAAAATGCACTCTCTCGAGGCACTCCTAAAAATGGAGAACATTGATGTCTGTGCAGTAACTGAGACCTGGTTCAAGGCTCCAGAGAGCACCCCTGCAATACCAGGCTACAACTCTTAACACACTTTTCGGCCACCAAACCAGGACCGAAACACTAAAGGTGGAGGAGTGTCAATATTCACCAAGGATATTCACACCACCAGGCTAGTTGGCCAACACAATGTGTCTGAAATTCTCCAAGTGCAACTAACACTAGGTAAGACTGCAATCCAAATTGTAGCTTGCTACAGATCCCCCACCATACCCCAAGATTCTCACTACACCTTTCTAAACATACTGGAAAATATTAAGATAGAACCAAACACCCTAATACTGGGTGATTTTAACTACCCTGCCATTAACTGGGAAAACTACTCATGTCCCAACACCTTTGCAAGCGGTTCTTGGAATTCATAAATTCCAATGCCCTGGATCAACTAATCCATAGTCCCACCAGGGCTCCAATATCCTAGACCTGGTTATTACCAACATGGGAAATCAATGCTCCATACCTATGGTCACCCCTCGTTAGTCAGGTCTGACCATAAGCTAATCACCCTTAACATCCACATCCCACCCCCAGTAAAGAAACCACCATAAAAACTTCTCCAAAGCCAACTTCATGCTACTCAAGTCAGAAGTGACAAACTTCATGACACCCATGCAGACGGAACTGAAAGTTCAACTGCTGAATCCTACAGTAAGGCACTGTACGAGCACATCCACTCATGCATGAATCGTGCCATCCCAAATAGAACCAAAATGCTCTCATCCAAAAAGGAAGCCAATCTTGTGGTCCCCTGCCATAAACAAACTTTACAACAAAAGGAAGAAACTTTTGCAGAAAAGAAGAAAATCCCAGGATGCAAAAAACTCCCTTACTAGCCTCAGTAAGAAACTGAGATGCCTCATAAAATCCTCCAAAGCTAGTTACGAAAATAAAATTGCCAAAGATTTCAAAGACAACCACAAAGCATTCTATAACTATGTCAAGAATCTAAATGGCAATGCTCAGATCTGCTCTGAGCTAAAACAGAATGGCATTAAATATACTGATCTGAAGGATATTGCCAATATCCTGGCAGATCGATTCAGTGCCAACTTCACCCCCTAAATGGCCCATCTCAATACCGGAAGATTGCCAAATTCCAGTAATAACGGCCACACAGGTACAAAACGCACTCTCTAAAGCCAAGAATACAGCATCCATGGGACCAGATGACATCCCGGGCTGTGTACTACATGAACTACAATATGGACTGGCACCTCACCTAAGTGTCATGTTTAATCATAGCCTCACCTCATGTTTCATGCCCACTGAGTGGCGCAGAGCTACAGTTATCCCAATCCACAAGGGGGGATCCACCTTGGATCCTGGAAACTACCGTCCCATCAGTCTGACAAGCCTTATCTGCAAGGCCATGGAGCGTATTATCATGGAACTTATAAACAAAGACATTAGCAACCTTCAAACACTGGACCCCACCCAGTTTGGGTTTGTGAAGGGCCGATCATGTCTCCTGAACCTGATTGACTTCTTTGAATCAGTCTCCAGAGCCATGGACAAGGGTAAGGTGGTCCACACAGCCTATCTAGACCTTGCCAAGGCCTTTGACACCATCCCCCACTCTGGAATCATACATAAACTTACTAAGTTGGGCATTAATCCCTATGTCACCCAATGGGTTGCTAAATGGCTTACTGATAGAACCCACACTGTAAAAGTAGCCGACTCCAAATCCAGCTCCAGACAAGTGACAAGTGGAGTACCTCAGGGTTCAGTCCTGGGGCAGCTCTTGTTTGGCATCTACTTCTCTGAAGTACAGGTCAACACTAAGGGACTCTGGCTAACAAAGTTTGCAGATGACTGCAAACTGGGAGCCATTATTGAATCCCGAAATTATGTGGATACTCTACAAAAGGGCCTTACAGAAACAGATGCTTGGTGCCAGAGCCATGGGCTCAAGCTCAATGCCAAGAAATGTATTGTTATCCCTTTGGGAAAAACATGTATCCATGAATTACCATATAGGTGGCAGTACACTAAACACAGAAAGTGTGATAAGAGACTTAGGGACACAGGTGGACAGTGGTCTCACCTTCGATAACCACATCACCACAACAGTCAGGAAATCCTTCTATGTGGCACACCTCATCACGAAGGGCTTTTCATCCAGAAAAAAGGAGGTCATTGTCCCACTGTACTCATCCCTAATTAGACCCATTATAGAATACAACGCCCCATTTGGTTTGTACCTCTCAAGACATCTGCAACAACTGGAAAGGCCTCAGAAATACCTCACTAAAAGAATCACAGGCCTAAAGCAGATGCCCTACGCTGACCACCTTAAAAACTCCAGCTATACTCTGTCGCATATCGTCTACTCAGAGGTGATCTCTGCTTAACATACAAGGCCATGTCAAACCCAGAGCTGTTGGACATGCTACACTTAAAGAAATCCCAGTCCCTCAGAGCTACACGCTCCAGGGATCTAAACCTTGTCATCACAATAAACAAAACATGCTGGAGGGATAGGTTCCTGACCCAGAGACTCCCCAGACTCTGGAATAGATTGCCCATACATGTCAAGCAGAGTGCCTCTTTGGACCTCTTCAAGAGGAACCTTGACGATTGGATGGGAGAAAGGAAATTCACCCCAGGGATCACGTCAGTCGCCCTGCTAGACAGGGGTCCAGGAAAGTAAATAATGTGGGAAGAAATAGCCAGGGAATTGTTATGGCTAGGCTTGTATAGGCCCTAGGGCTGATAGCCTAGTACCAACCTATGAACCTATAATTGTATTGATATGTTTAAAGGTGTTCCTGATTATTCCTGGATTTGTCCCTGATTCTTTAGGTAAGTGGTTGACCTATGTTGCAAACAGCAGTACTGTGTGTGACACCACTTTCTGGCCATAAATATTGTAATGTGTTTGATAAGTTGATGCTTTTCTTCCACAATGATAATCAGCCCTTATCAGAATATCCGATAATGTTGTAGCTACAGTCTTCTCTTCTTACTACATTAAGTCCACTTGTGGACTAATCAGACAAGAAACTGCAAAATAATAATGCCATGCATAATACACTTAGCTTGTAAGTAGTTTGCTCTGAGCCAGTGGGCACCTGTTCTACAGGTATGATTAACAGAACCCTGGGACCATTTCTTGTCTGGCTTGTATGCTGTAATGTCTGGACTCAAAAAACACTGAGTTTGCAAATTGTATGGCAAATTATTTATTTATTTTTGTATCTCAATATAGGGTTGATGGTGCTACCTTTTTAAATACCCTGTTGAGTATTAAAGCCACTAAATAATAATAGACCTTTTGAGTTTTACACCTCATATCCTTCAGAAAAAGCTTGCTGATGTAAAACCTGTTATTCTATCAACTTTCTAAATTTATAAGAACAATATTTAAAATCTGTCCCTAATTTTGGGCCTTTGCTGCCCCCAACCCATTATTGTTTTACTTTTTCCAGAATTCTCAAGAGGTATAGAGCCTAGTGTGTTCCCACGGTGTAGTGGTAAGGCACTGGACTCTGAGCAGTAAGCATGTGAGTTTGAGAGTGTTGAGCCCAAGCTAATCTTTCTCCCCCTTCTGTGGAACAGGTTCCCCTTCCACATGAAGCAGACTTCCTCCCTAATCAAATTCAAATTTAACTTAGATAGTTGGATGGGGAACAGGAGCTTCATCCCTGGTTTGGCACCTATGTCTCTAATGGACACAAGCAGCCTGTAAATAGTTCATCTCTCAGGCTCCCTACTTGTAAATGTTTCATCTCCCAAGCCCCTGCTTACACTTATCAAAGGTACCAGAATTTGTCAGAGATTTTGGAATACATAGCTAGGCTTAAAAAGGCCCTTATGGTGGTTAGCCTAGTAAACACCTAAGAACTTAAATATGCAACAGTGCAAATAATATGATCTTAAAAACGTACAAAAACATGCTACTGCTAAAATGTAAGTCGCTTTTGCTCAATCTTCCATCACTAATGGCAAGCAGACAACTGTGTATCTGATCAGTATGGCTAAAGCAAAAATACATCAAAAACCTACTGCAGCTACAAAAACAGAAGTTTCTTACTTTCAGCCTTTGGTCATTGATGGCTTGAAAGAAACTATCACCTCTCTGCAAATTTTGTAAGGGCCACACAATACTTTAAATAAATGGCATCTTCACCTTTTGGCACAAGTCAGAGACAAAATCCAAATATCAGGGACAGATTTTAAATAGTGCTCTTGTTATTTAGAACAGTGATAAGAATAGAAGGTTTTGCATTAGTATGCATCTAATCAAAATTATGAAGTCTGAACCTTATATCTAACATCATTGAATGATAGCAACTTTCCAAGATTTACCATAAAAACAAAAATTTTATGAGGAACTAACAAAACATGTTACACAAATCAGGGACATTTTGTAAAAATGCCATCACGTTGTGTGTTCTCTTGGATAAGGGCTAAAAAATAATGCAATGTGCAGCTTGTAACTAAATTTGCTTACCTCTCTTATTTTGTCTGCTATGCATTCATATACTTAACCGTATCCCCACAACCACACTGTGATCTGCTGTACCTTGTTCCCTTGGCTCTTTTAATTGGCTAATTAGTAAACTTTCTCATCAGTATCCAATCAGATTATTCTGATGGCTACTTGGTCAACTTTTTCATCAGTGTCCAATTAATCATTAATTTTTTTATTTGAATTTGGAGCTGGAGTCATGGGGAAGAAAAAACAGCAATAAACTGGTACAGATGGAGGGGAAAAAGTAATGTTGCAGACAGCTTCCTATCTCATCAGGTGGGTGGACAACTGGCTTACCGACACGACCCTCAAAGTCAAAATAGGCACCTCCACCTCCAATAGCAGACCTGTCACTAGTGGAGTTCCTCAGGGATCTGTCCTGGGACCCCTACTGTTTGGCATCTGTTTCTCAGAGGTCCAGGCAAAGACAAAAAGCCTGTGTCTGATGAAGTTTGCAGATGACTGTAAGTTTGGTGTTGTCATTGACTCCCAAAATAATGTTAATATACTGCAAAAGGGTAAGTTGGGTGTTGTCATTGACTCCCAAAATAATGTTAATATACTGCAAAAGGGTCTCACAGCAACTGACTGATGCCAATGTCATAGCCTCAAGCTAAATAAAAAAATGTATCATCATATCATTCGGCAAAAGCATGACCCCTGTCAATTATAACATCAACAGCAACCCCCTAAGCACATAACCTGTGGTGAGAGATGGGCAGTCAGGTTGATAACCTCACATTCGATCATCATGTAGCGGTGGTGGTCAGAAAAGTCTTTTACTTGGTTCATCTCATAAGTAAAGGTATTGCATCCAGAAAAAAGGAGGTTATTACCTCTCTATACTCCTCCCTCATTAGACCAATAATTGAGTATAATGCCCCGATGTCCTTCAAGGATGCATCTGCAGTCCTTACAAATGGGTTGTCCTGTCGTCAGGCAGCCCTTCGGTCGGCCGGATTCCAAAGTCTGGGTCTGGCCTCGGCTGGTGTCGCACTTCACCCGACGTCATAGTGGCAGTTTTTCGGGTATAAAGGCATCAGCTGACGCCATTTTCCTCAGTCTTTCTTGCTGCGTGGTGCCCAAAGCAGAAGCTGTTCGCAAGTGCCGGTCGTTCAGTACCAGAGATTACTACTACAAGTACCGAAGACTTCTAAAAAGCTAAGTACCCCATTGGGGACTCTTTCTTGCCTCAGCCGATGTCAGAAAAAGTGAATAACTGTTTAACTTGTGGGAAACAAATACCTCATAAAGATTTCCACTCTTACTGTTTACCTTGTTTAGGCCCAGACCACGACGTAGCAGCTTGTCTAGCCTGTGCTTCTTTCAACTGATGGACGCTTAGACGTCGGTCGGAATTTGCTGAAGAGTTTTTCGGCTCCGATTTTGCTTACATTATGCCGTCGGATACTCCGACTACGCAAATTTCTAAAAAGCGCAAGGAAAAGGACCGACACTCGCGGTCCGCGGTTTCGGCCGAAACCACGGTTAAGCCAAACCGCGAGTGTCTCGGTTTCGGCTGAAACCGAGTCCACGGTTCTTCCTTCGGCCGAAAGCTTGCCACTTACCGAGGCCTCATCCAGCCAAGCTGAATCTGCTACTGAAATCCCACCTGCTCTTGCAGGATCGCAGGATTTATCTGATACTATCCCTTTGGATATTTCTACCCCTGCACATGGAGCTGCTAGGCCTCCTGCATCCATGTCTATTAAGGCCTTTGCCAGGGCTAAAGCAGCAAAATCTACCAAATCGGTGCCTGCTAAGACCCCCTCTCACAGGCCTAGTTCCAGTTCACAAATGCTTAGTCTAGCAGAGGATCTCATTTCTTTGATCCGGGGATCCCAACCACTTCCAGACAGGGCCTCTCACCCACCTCCAGAGAAGAGGACTAGAGTAGAGCCCCCTGAGCCAGTTTCTTCAGATGGATCCTCTGATGAGTCAGATAATTCAAACCCTCCAGAGGGCCCCTTTTCTCCTTATGAGGACTCTGATGCAGAAGACTCCATTCCTTCTGCCTCCCCGCCTGAGGAATTTTCTTTTGGGGAAACCTTGCATGCTATGAGGGAACAATTTCAATGGCAGGGCCAAGATTTTTCAGACTCTAGGAAAAGGCTTAGAACCTTTCTGCATTTGCCACAGCATAGACCTTTAGCCATTCCTCCAGTACTTACTGTTGTGGATGATGCTTTTAATGATGCTTGTACTGCTCCTGATTCTCTTCCTCCGGCCCCTGCTAAGCCCGATAGGTACTACAGGGTTCCAGACACACATTATCATTTGTATAAGGCCCCTTTTGCAGATCCCGAAACTATCTCCCAGGGACCCAAGGCTGTAGCAGCTTCTTCTACCAAAAACCCTCCCTCTGAAAGGGAATCTAGGGCCTTAGAGAGATGGGGTAAAAGTTTACACTTCTGCTACTCTTTCAGCTAGGGCCTTGAACTGTCAATTCCACATGATTCAGTATCAGGAATTTATGTTAGACCAATTAACTAAAAAACTGTCCTCGGATGAACCATTAGACAAAAAAATCTGTACAGGAAATGGTGCATAACATTCAGCAGGTCAGTAATCATTCCTTAAAATGCGGCTATGATGCACTGGAGGCTTCCTTTAGATCAGCCATGACTGGCACAGTGATCAGAAGACATGCATGGTTGAAAGAGCAGTCCTTACCAGACCATGTTAAATCAAAGCTCCTAGATGCTCCCATGGATAAGCTCAATTTGTTTGGCTCCCCTGCACAGCAGGTGCTGAAGAAGGTGGAAGACAAAGCAAAATCTGTTCAGACAGTCAAGGATTTCTTGCAGGTCCAGCCTCCAAGGTTTAGCAGGAACTGGCCTTCCAAGAATTGGTCCTTTCCAGACACCTCCAGAGCTCTGAGAGGCAGGAATAGGCACTCGAGAGGCAGGGGTCAATCCAGAGGTGCCAACAGGGGACGTCAGTGGCAGGCTAGCAACCAGCGAGGTACAGCCACAGAACCAGCCACCACCACTTCCACAGGACAATCACAGTGACTTGACTCTGGCACCGCCTACCAGGGAACAACTAGAAGCACCCTTAGGCGGGAAGCTAGCCTTATTTTCAGTAAACTGGCATTACATCACAGGAGACAAATGGATTTTACAGACAATAGACCAAGGTTACAGGTTTCACTTCCATACTCTACCAAGGAAGAGAGGAATGCCAAACCTACCTCCAAAACTGAAGACAGAAGCTCTAGAACAAATAACTCACTTACTAAGGATGAGAGCTATAGAAAGGGTACCATCTATGGAACAAGGACAAGGATTTTACTCCAGACTCTTCCTGGTACCAAGAAAAGAAAGCCAATGGAGACCTATTCTCGACCTGTCCGCTTTAAACACATACCTCATTGTTCCAAAATTCAAAATGCTGACCCTACAGCAGCTTCTTCCCATGCTGGGCAAGGAGTCTTGGCTGGTAACTCTAGATCTCAGGGAGGCATACCTGCACGTCCCCATACGACCAAATTGCAGAAGATACCTCAGATTTCTTGCAGGATCAGAGCATTATCAATTCTCAGCATTGCCCTTTGGCTTATCTACTGCGCCCAGAGTATTCACGAAATGCCTGGCATCAGTAATTGCTCATTGCAGGCTTCAGGGAATTCAAATTTATCCTTACCTGGACGACTGCCTGTTACAAGCGGACAACAAAAACAAATTAACAAAAGATTTGAAAAGGGTCATTCATCTACTACAAGCCCTGGGATACACAGTCAGTATAAAAAAGTCAAGGCTGATACCATCCCAAAGGATAACCTTCTTGGGTGCAGATTTGGACACATCAAAACAAATGGCATTCCTGACAGTAGAAAAACAGGAGCAACTCCCTCTCTACTTCATGGCATTAACAAAGCAGAACCAGCTAACAGCAAGAAAAGTCCTGCAAGCTCTGGGTTACATGGCATCCTGCATAATATTGATTCCACATGCCAGACTACATATGAGGAAGTTACAGTGGTACCTAAGGAATTTATGGTCTCAGCACAAGCACAGCCTAGAAACCCAAATTCCAATAATTCCATGCCTGAAACAAGAATTCCAATGGTGGGCTCAGGCCTGTCAATCAAACAAGGGACTGCCCTTCCACAGCACTCAACCAAGCCAGACCATCACAACAGATGCCTCAGACCTCGGTTGGGGGGCGCACATGCTGGACAAGTGCATACAAGGCTTATGGACTCAAGACCAGCTGCACCTACACATAAATCAAAAGGAAATGCTGGCAGTAAAACTGGCAATTCAGGCATTCAGACCATTTCTTCAACAGGGTCAACTGCTGATAAGGACGGACAACACCACAGTTATGTGGTACATCAACAAACAGGGAGGCACACATTCATACCCTCTATGCCGGATGGCAGTGGACCTCTGGAATGTGGCACTGAGCTTCAACATTCAGATTCAAGCAATTTTTGTGCCAGGAAAAGAAAATATACTAGCAGACATCCTAAGCAGAACTACCACGGATGCCCACGAATGGATGCTGCATCCGGACATCTTCAAAACCATTACAGGAAAATGGGGACTACCAGAAATAGACTTATTTGCATCCCCACACAATCACCAACTGAAAAAATTCTGCACAAGGACGTACCACCCACTTGCTTGGAAAGTGGACTCCCTATCTTTCAGTTGGAAAAGCCAGACAGCATATGCATTCCCACCTCTTCCTTTGATGCACAAGGTGCTATTGAAGATCAAAGAAGACCGTCCAAGGATCATCCTGATAGCTCCAGTCTGGCCAAGGCAACATTGGTACCCATTACTGAGGAGCATGTCTCGGGAACAAATATGGCCTCTGCCCCTAGTTCCCTTGCTGTTAACACAGAACAACTTCAAAACCCTGCACCCAAACCTGAAAACACTGCAACTGGCTGCCTGGAACATTGCATAAGACCAAATAACCCAGATTTATCTCAAAGGGTTAAAGACATTATCTTGGAGGCTCGCAGACCCTCAACAAGAAAAAATTATTCAGCAAAATGGAAAAGATATCTCATTTGGAGTACTGCAAAGGAGAGAATGTGTCACTGGTAAACATAGCTAACATCCTGGAATACTTGGCAGAGCTCTTCCACAACGGCCTGTCCTATTCTTCCATTAAGATTCATGCATCAGCTATTTCAGCAGAATACAACTTGGATCCTCCAGTCTTCTCACATCCTCTGCTCAGGCAGTTTCTGAGAGGGATTAAAAATGTAAAGCCACCTAGGAAGCCACCATTGCCAGCATGGGACTTGAACTTTGTGCTAGAAAAGTTGACACTCCCTCCTTTCGAGCCAGCAGCAACAGCAGAATTACAGTACTTATCATGGAAAACTGCTTTCCTGCTTGCAATCACTTCAGCAAGAAGGGTATCTGAGCTACAGGCATTAATGGCAGTACAGCCCTTCCTGATCTTCCATCAAGACAGAGTGTCCATGAGAACTAATCCTTCTTTTATGCCAAAGGTGGTCTCCAGGGTATCTTTAAATCAAGCTATCCACCTACCAACATTCTTCCCCAACCCACAGAACAGGGGCGAAAGACTGTTGCATACCTTGGATGTACATAGACAATTACGCTACTACCTGGACAGGACCAAGAGCAATAGAAAGACTGACCAGCTACTGGTAGCATATGCGACAGGAATGGAAGGAAAAGCAATTTCAAAACAGACAATCTCTAAGTGGATAGGAAATTGCATTAGATTTTGTTACTCCTACCATGGGAAGAAAACTCCAGAAAACATCAGGCCTCACTCTACAAGGGCTACAGCCACTACCACAGCTTTCTTATGAGGAGTGGCTACCAAGGACATTTTAGAGGCTGCTACTTGGAGCTCCGTGCATACATTTGCCAAGCATTATAATTTGCCTTTATACTCCAGATCCCGAGCAGGTTTTGCCACTGCTGTTTTGCAAGGGATCTTAACTACACCATAATCTTATTTCTCCTCCTCCCCCAGTTTGGCTATGGTATTCTACCCATTTGTAAGGACTGCAGATGCATCCTTGAAGGACATAGTACAGTTTTGTACCTACCATAAATGTAGATGTCCGATAGGCATGCATCTGCAGTCAGGATTACCCACCCTCCTTCCCCTCTGTGGTACTCCTAGGGTATTTGCCCATCTTGTAGCTAGCTGGGGGAATCTATTATGGTGTATTTGTTTGTATATATGTACATACATGCTTATTTTTTGTTTGCTCTCTACTATTTGGAACCATTTGCATTTATCCAAATTTAGCCTTCCTAGAGGGCACCTGGCATCTGGGGCAAGAAACACTGAGGAAAATGGCGTCGGCTGATGCCTTTATACCCGAAAAACTGCCGCTATGACATCGGGTGAAGTGCGACACCAGCCGAGGCCAGACCCAGACTTTGGAATCCGGCCGACCGAAGGGCTGCCTGACGACAGGACAACCCATTTGTAAGGACTGCAGATGCATGCCTATCGGACATCTACATTTATGGCAGGTACAAAACTGTACTTTTTGGATGTACCTCTCCAAACATCTACACAAACTGGAAAGGCCACTAAAATACCTCACAAAGAGAATCTATGGCCTCCAACACCTGTGCTATGCAGACAGGCTCAAATCACTATCACTCTACTTGGCATACAGATTGCTCAGGGGTGATCTGTGTTTCATCTACAAGGCAATCTCAGACCCTGCCCTACTAGAGATGTTCCATATCCATAAGTCTAAAACCTCATGCAGTGCCCACTGAAAAGGCCTGAATCTAATATGCAACATCAACAAAACCTGCTGGCGAGACAGGTTTGTCTCCCAGTGGTTGCCCTGTCCCTGAAATAGACTACCATAAATGTCAAACAGAGCACCTCGCTGACCTTCTTCAAGCACAACCTTGATGAGTGGACAGGAAACCACAAATTTGTCCCAGGAGTTCCACCAGTGTCCCTCATTGACAGGGATGACAGGTACATACTGAAGTTTCTTTTTGGGGATAAACTCTTGGCTAGACTTGGAAGGGCCTTAGGGCCATTAGCCTAGTAACCACCTATGATCATATAAATTAAAAAAAAATAATTTACTGAAAAAAATTGGTAGAGTTGAGAGGATGTCATAGTACAAGGAGAGGGGAAAATGCAAATACACAACTACAGCTGTACTGTGGTTAAAAACAAATTAACAAGAAAAGTTGAACAGTGTGACAGTCCAATGTCACAGAAAGCAAAATGGCCACAGGCTAAATCTGCCACTGATTGAGAAATGTATGTATATATATATATACATATATATATATATATATATATATATATATATATATATATATATATAGTGTGTGTGTGTGTGTGGGTTCACTTTATAATCTCGAAATTCTGAAATACCAAATATCAGAATATCGAGATCATAAAGCCTAAACACCACAATCCCGAATGCCCATAACTGCGAAATTCAAAATCCCGACACTTACATACACACACTCTCATACACACAACTGCCCCCCACACACAAACAAAACTAACCTACACTAAAACTGTGCCCCCCTCACCCCCTACGTATATATTCTAACTCTGAGACCACACAATCACACACAAAGGCAACTCACACCCACACATTTCACAGCCCTTTGCACACATGCATCACAACCAGAACACACACTAACATTCACTACAGCACCTAACCTACACACTCATACAAGCTTACCTGCACTTACATCCATTCATACACTGCAACACCAGAAGCTCCGAACTTCGGGATTTTGAATTTCGCGATTCTGAGCATTCGGGATTAGAATCTCGGAAAAATGAAATTCGGTATTTCAGTTTTTCAAGATTCTAAAGGGAACCCATATATGTATGTATGTATATATATATATATATATATATATATATATATATATATATATATATATATATATATATATATATATATAAATGCTTGATATGTTAATTGTATTTAAGTGACCAAACTGCAGTTGCCCTAAGGTAGTTTTTAGTAAAAAAACATAATTAGATACAAAACAGACATATACTTTCTCAGTGGTATGTGTCCCTTCTTTGAAGATATACCAGTTTTGATTAAGGAAGCATCAAATGTTGACTACATTGCCCTTTGATATATAAACTGCCTCCAGAACAAACCATATCAATAATAATTCAGAAGTCCTCCTTTTGTTGCCCTTAGCTTTCTTATATCACCTACTCTACATAAAATGACATGCACATTCTATTAACTTCTGATGTCTTATGTTTTTTTTATTAAACAAGAAACATCTGTATTAAATTATCACTCATGACACAGGCAATCATACATTTATATAAATGAAAACACGTCTTATTGACATCATTTTAGTTGCAAACATTATACATCACTTATAATCCATCCAGTCACTGTCAAACAATTCTTTGGTCATTCAAATCTTGCCTTTTTTTAAACCTCATTCCTCGTCTGCATGCATTGTTCCCGCAATTAACATTTTTTTCTAGGTAATTTTTTCTACCCTTTTTTCAAGATCCTGTTACCAGTTGTTTTATCTCTGTTACTGTATTTATACTTGTTGTACAGTTGGTTTGGACTTTGATTTCCATTTCATAGTAATTGCTTTTTTGGCAGCCACCATAATTAGACTCGGCAAGGCTTTTCTATGTCTAGGCAATTCCACTTCAGTATCATAGTTCAAAAAATCAGTTCCTTAGTCATAATTTGCTCACCCAGTATTTCTGATAGAATAGTCTGCAGGGAATATAATCTCTGCCATCTCATTATACTCCCAGAAAATATGTTCCCAATTATTTCTTTTATCCCCATCACACCTTCAAACTTTGCTGTCTACCTGAGGAAAAATTATTTGGCATCTACTTGGGGTATACAAATAAATACTTTCAAGCAAAGAGCCTAAATCTTCTAGACTTTGTTGCATATTTGGAAGACATACATATGTCCCTCATTGTTTCTTTCTGAATTGCTTATCCATACTCTATTCCCAATCCTTTCTAACCTCCTGTGATTGATTCTTATACTTGTCATGCAATAGTTTATATGCTCTACTAATTATTCCTTTTTAACAGCAGCTTCCATTCTAGATTCTACTAAAAACTCTACCAGTACTGGTCTTTTACTTAGGATTCCCCTTATATCTTTCTCTTTGCCCATACTCTTATATCAGTTTGTGATAGGGAAGGCAATCTCTAGCCTGTAGTCCAAATAAATTCTCAGCCTCTTCCCATTCTATTATCTTTCTCTCTCTAATGATTTGCTCCAAATACCTTGGTTCTTTTTCCAATTTTTTCAAATAAATTCCAGCCCCCTCTTGCCTGTTGTCTGTATCCCTAATTGCAGTCATCCCTATCGGCAGAATTTCCTTCTTTATTCCTGTGTTGGCTTACTTCTTAGAATACTTTCTGCTACTTTATGAATGTAATATTTTGTATGTTATTCTTATTCTCCTTAAGGCTCTCCATCTAAAATCCCAGTCTCTCCTTGTTTCTTGAGCCTCCCCCCACCCGTTATGGCATTGTCCCTTTCCACTTTGATTTATTGGTTTCTGCATGTGCTATGTATAGGGGCCTTAACTGTGTAGCTCTGAAATACCCCTTCAAATCAAGTAATCCACCTTGTTCAATTGGAAGAATCAGCTTATCTCACTTGACGCTTGCCATCTTCCCCTTCCAGATACATTTTTGTCAGTTCTTTATTAATTGCTATCCACAACTTCTCCTCTGGTTGATAAAAAAATATACCTGACCTGTGTATAAAACTAAAGGGACTAAAATGTTTAACTGATTGTATCTTGCTATCAGTATCTAAAAAACAGAGCTTCCAGATTCTCAATTTTTTGTATTATCTTTTGTTTAGTCTCTTCCCACATATCCTTAGCTGCCACACCAGAATCCTATTTAATCCGTACTCCTAAGTACCTCATTTTATCATGTCATCATAAATATGGATATTGTTGAACCAATTTGTGTGTGGGTACATAATTTACAGCTATTATCTTTGTTTTAGCTTCACTAATTTTGTAACCTGAAAAGATTTGAAACCGTCTCAAAATGTTCCACAACATTGAAATGTCCTTTTCTGGTTTTATCAGATATAAAATAATATCATATGTAAATAGAGCCAGATTTCCTGACCACCATACTGTTTATATCCTTGAATTTCTGAGGCCCATATTTTCTTTGCCAATGGTTCTACATATAATGCAAATAAAGGGGAAAGTGGATACCCCTGCCTGGTTTCTCTGCTCAAGCAGAAATTATCAGAGAGGAACCCACCCACTTTAATTTTTGCTTCCAATCCCTCATATATCTTCTTAATCAATCTTATAATTTTATCAGGAAATGCAAATGCTTCCATTGCCCTGCTCATAAACTCCCAGCTTACGAACAACAGTGGTATTTTCTTACACTCCACTTTCCTCTGGATCATCAATGTTCTGTTAATGTTGTCAAATGCTTGCCTTCCCTCCACAAAACCATACTGAGTCATAGCTATCAATTTTGGCATGACATTTGCCATTATTTTAGCCATTATATACATAAACACTTTGAAATCATGGTTTAGGATTGAAACAGGCCTGTGTGAAGCTGGATCTGATGGGTCTTTACCATCTTTAGGTATTACAGCCACCACCACTTTCTTCCAGGATGTTGGTGCTTCTCTTCTTTTTAAAATACTGTTAAACAAAGCCTTCCAGATCTTTATCTGTTTTCCCTGCTAGCTTTCAAACTTCCCACAGGAATACCATCTATTCCTGGGGACTCTCCTGTGGATTGGTTACACATCACTATTTTTATCTCCTCTCCTCCTATCCTAACTGTTCATAACTGAGCCTCATCTGCCTCTAACCTTGGCATATTTAACTGCTGCATAAACATTTCCATTTCTCCCTTTTCTTGATTTCCATATTTCTCTGCTTTATATAGACTTCAGAAAATTTTTGAAATATTTCTAGTACCTCTACAGTATTTCTTGTTATCTTCCTTGTTCTAGGCTCCATATGCTTGGTGACAACCCTTTCTACTTTCTGTTGTCTGATCATTATGCTAAAAGTTTAACAGAAATCTTTCTAAACTCATACATATTATCAAGGTAATCTCTTATTTTCTGTTTAGCATTCTGCAGTTGCTCCTCCTCTTGTTCTCTGAGATTCACCCTATTCTGCAATGTTTTAATTTTTGTCAATCCCTCTAAATAATTATTGTTACTTCTTAACCATATCTTTCTTTTATTTCCACCCTGTTTTTAAACTCCACTTTAATTTTATCCCACTCCCTAGCTATATTTTCAGAAGAAATTTCTATATTTTATAATAACTCCCGAATAATTTCTAATAACCATTCCTTAAATTTCTCTCTTTTCAACAGATATTTGGGGAAGCACCAGTGTCTCATTTTTATTTCATTACCCTGCATTTTGATTTAGGTATTACTGGTGTGTGATCTGAAATAGTTATTACTAGATGTGTATCAAAACTTTCAATTAAGTGCACGTGTTCCTGTGAAATATATGTTCTATCTAGTCTAGACCAGATTTTGTAGCTTGCAGAACTATATGTAAATTAACTCTGAATTACTGCTATTGTCTGATATCTTATTGAGAAGAAAATGAAAAATATAATGGCTACAGTAACATATTTCAACTTGCGGCTGTTAGATGCCTACTTTGTCTTCCAGAAAGCCCTATCATTTTTGTCTGACAGTCATCAAGTAACAACTTTGTGCTTTCATATTCAGCATTCCTCACTCTGGCAACAAAAAGATATCCTCCTCTTTTGTACACTTCTGATATTTGATTCTGAGGAAAGTGAAAGAAACAATGATCACAGCAATTTATTTTATGTTTTGCTCTCGGATATATATACGCATCCCCTCATCCTCCCCAAACTACCCATATCAATTATTGTTTGAGTTGTGTAATTTCCCTTTTTTCATTCAAAGCCTGCCCTCAAAACCAATATAGCTTTTGTGCATATTTTTGATGTGTGATTTTGAAGAAAACCAAAGATAGTGGCATCAGTAATAAATTTCAGCTCATTGTACATAGACTCATACACTGCATGTTTCTAACCTGGGGTTTTTACATATACCCAGCCCCCACACTTCCATCAAACAAAGACTACCTTCTATGTATTCCTCTAATTTGTGATAAAAGTGAAATAAAAACTTGTAATAGTGTATTTCAGCTTGTAGTGCCCAGACACTATATTCTTTTTACACCTTACTTTATTATGATTACCTTAACTACCCTTTGTCATTCATGGATTTTATCCCCAAACAGACAGCCACTTCTGACAGTCACCTGTGATGTGTAATTTCCAAAGGTGTTAAAATAAAGGCCACATTAATGTTGTTCCACAAGCTACTATAGGTTACTCCACTCCATATCAATTGCCATAAAATAAATACAATTATATTCTGTTGTGCAGATTGTATATTATTACCACTGCCTCCAGATCTAACCGTTTTCCTTTCAGAAAAAAAAAAGATCACAGTAATTTATTTCAATTTCTAGCTTTCAGATACTATACTTTGTTGTGCCTTGGTGATGGGTTTGGACAGTGATTACATTATTGTGACCAGTGTGTCATTTGCTTTCTTGCCCAGACTGCCCTTCCAAACACATACCTACTTCTGGTGATTACTCGTAATGTTTCTCAAAAATGGTGAACGTATAGCCACCAAAATTTATTTTAAATTGCTGCTCCAGGGCTCTCAACCCTTACATCCATTGTGATAAAATTTAAAAAATAATAACTGTACTCTACTTTGGTCAGTCTCTGTTGTTACCATTGCCTACAGATATATCTATTTATTTCTGCCAGAAATTACAAAATGTACCTGGAAAAAAACATCCCAGAGGATCTGAGCTTCTGTAGCTTCAGTTTGCCTTTAATCATACCATTAGAGATTGAAAAGAAATGATTATGATTGGTTGTGATTACAGGTGCTTAGAGTACATAGTATTAAAATGCAGATTGGCTACTCATATCCTTTTTAAAATGTTCATTTGGTACAGGTGAGAATTCATTCTAATAAAATATTGTGATCTCTCACTTCCAGATTAATTTTCCCTTTGATTGAAATGGGAAGCTGCATTCTAGTACATCTACTTAATGACAGTGCAGATGTTTACTGAAAGCCTGAATATGTGCTATCACTGGTTATGTTGTAATGTGTTACACATGTGACAGTGTGCTTATATTTTGAAATCTCTTGTAGTGAGCAACATCTGAAATAAACATTAAGATACTGCAGCTAGCAGTATAGTTCTTATTTTCCATTTGCTTATAATAAGTTGTAAATAAGTTGTACTGTGTAGATCTGAACCTGATTACTACATTTTCATTTCTGTACTGCATGAGACAAATGCAAAGTTACTGAAGTGGACCAAAACATGTGGGAACCCTTGCAATTAGTTTATATTGTCTAGATGATCATACCTGATTAATAGATTAAGCTAATATGTACTTGGTTTAGGATCCAGAGTGTTGCTCTCATGGAGAGGACAGACTAGAAATAGTGAGGTGTCTTCTAAAGACAATGAAGGATGCCATCAGAATTAGTGAAAGACTCATGGCAGTCAGACTCTGGGCAGTATTCAACCTATGCCCCACAGCAGAGTTTTGATAGTGAGGAAAAGTGTGCATTGAAGCAGCAGTTGCAGGACTTATTAGATAAAGCAGGACAACTTGAGTTCCTGGTGATAACGGGACACCAAGATTATCATGTTAGACCAAACAGAACAGGACATGAAAATTGCCTTTGCCCACGTGTCGGGCAACAGAAATAAAGGAGTGGCCATTCTAGACTTCTGTCTGTCAAATGGGTTAATGGTGGTCAAACAAAAGTTATGTACTTACCATAATGATAGAGCCATGTTATCTTATTTTCATCTGGTTCAATATGAGTTGTCATATCCAACCAGATCTGACCCTGGTACCGATACTGAAGCTGTTTGGTTTTAGGGATCTGACTCCTCCCCCATCCATAATTCCCTGAACTCCATCTCAATACCTCAGATCAAGTTTATCCCCATAGATATATATCCATATCTATACTAATACATGTAGATATTAAGCATATAAATTCTGTTCAAAAATAATCTCAGAAAATAGCAGAGAAAAAATGGCAGGGTATGAGAAACAAACAGTAAGGACTGCTCACAGACAGGGTATGCCAAGGACAACCAGGTCATCAGATACCTACATATGACAATTTGGAAGGGAGCAGATGAGAGTAAAGCTGAAGCAGATGAAAATCAGACATGAATCTGTTGCTATGGTAAGTACGTAACTTTCGTATCCAATGTCTATTTTTATCCACTTCACCTCTGGGACAGATTTCCAAGCATATAAGTCTGGGTGGTATCAAGGAAGGACATTCTTGAGGATGGTGGAATCAAAGAAGGAATGTGATCTAGATTGTTCATCAAGCTTGTAATGAGATGCAGAAGTGTGAACTGTAGGCCAAGTAGCTGCTGCACAGATATCATCAGTAGGAAGTCTACTGGTAAAGGCTGCTGAAGTGGCCACTGACCTTGTTGAATGGGCTATATGTTTAGAATGTAAAGACAAGCCCTTTCTATGGTAAACAAAATAAATAGGTTCAAATAACCATCTAGAGAGAGTAACCTTAGCCACTGCTTTGCCCAGTTTAGGTTTTGAGAATGCCACAAAAAATTGATTTTATTTCCTGAATGGTTTGGTCCTATGAAAATAGAACCTAAGCTGGAGATGAATGTCTAACATGTATTGACCCTTGTTTGAAAATCTTGAAAAAAGACTGGTAGATTTATTGGGTGATTTAAGTTAGTTGCAGATGTCATCTTAGGAAGGAAAGATGTGTTAGTCCTTAAGAAAACTCTGTCTCTATCTTTGTGAAAGACTAAATAGGATGGCTTTCAGGAAAGTGCTTGCATCTCTGAAATCTGATAGGTGAAGTAACTGCCACCAGAAAATGTTTTTTCCAAGAGAGGAACTTCATATCAACTGATGCAGCCAGCTTGAAGGATGGTTGAGTCAAAACTTGTAATATGATGATAATTTCCCATGGCAGTACCAGGTCTGTGATAGAAGGCTGCAGAAGAAGGGTTCCTTTCAAGAAGTCCTTAACGATTCTTAAAGAAGCTAGAGAACTGTCATTCTGACCTATGCAGAAGCTTGAGATAGCTGCCATTTGCACTTTGATAATTGAATTACTAGAGAAACTGTGAAAATGTTCTGACAGGAATTTTAAAATGGAAGGAAATTGGGCAGTCTAGACACCTGGACCTAGCCCAAATGGAGAATCTCTTCCATTTTCTATGGTATATTTTGGTAGTGGTTCATTTTTGGGATGCTGATATGATCTGAATGAACAAAGAGGGAAGCCTAGCATCTCTGGTTAAGGTTAAAACTGAAGGAACCAAATGGTTAACTTTATGGCTTTCTGTAGAAATATTAGAACAAAAGTCCGTCTGTGATAGCCAGTATTTTAAACAAAAGTCCATTTATTGTGAACAAAGGTTTAAGCGCTTTCATCTCAATGTAATGAATGACATCACACCTTCAATTAAAAACTTTTTAAACAACCCACCACTACACCCTTTATTAGAAACCTATGAAAAATTAGTAATGGAAGATTTATATAAAGAATTCAAACAGAACAGGAGGTTTGAGCATTACAACCTCACTAAAAATGAATTCAGGCTTCTAGGGGATCTTAGGAATGACCATAGCATCCGCATTATGGTTCCAGATAAAGGTGGGGGCATTGCCATTTTCAAAAGTGAAAACTATTCTAATGCCATGAAAACACTCTTGACTTATGAAAACACATACTGTCAAACTTCTATTAATCAAATAAATATTTCATACTCAAGAATTAACAGTCATTTGGAGGAATATTTATTAGAGGAGAGAATCAGTCCTAGTGAATATGACTTTCTTTTCACAAAATTTCCTAAGATTCCGGTATTTTTTGGGATACCAAAAATACACAAGGACATTTTTTTGCCTCCTTTCAGACCTATTGTGGCAGCTAAGGGATCGAAAATACATTCATTATCAGTATACATTGATTTTCACATACAACATGTGGTACAAAAGACCCCACACTTGTTAAAAGATTCATGGGAATTTTTGAAAAGTATCAAGCAAGACTTATTTGATGACGATGTTTTATTTTTAACCATTGATGTAAAAGACCTGTTTACATGCATTCCCAAAAATGAAGGAATGAACCTGTTTGAAGAAGTACTTTTTAAACATTCAGATTTGGAAAATGATAAAATTTTATTAATATGTGAACTAATGAGTATTATTCTTGAGAACAATTTTTTAAGTTTTGAAGGGGAACTATACCAACAAGTCACAGGTGTCCCTATGGGTGCCAATTGTTCACCAGTGTATTCCAATTTGGTGCTATTAGGCTGGGAAACACAGTTTGTTTTTAATGGACCTTTTTGGCCCCACATAAAATTATATCTCCGGTATTTGGATGATATTTTTATTATATGGGGGGGATGCAAAGAGGACATTATAAAATTTATAAATTACATTAACAACAGCACAACCTTTCTTTCCTTTACTTTTCAGTACAATAAGATGAACATTAATTACCTTGATACTTGTATATATAAGGATATATCTAAAAGACAGTTCAAATCTAAAATATTCAGGAAGAAAACATTCTGCAACGCCTATTTACATTTTGACAGTTGTCATCCTATGTCACAAAAAGTTAGTATTATAAAAGGGCAAGCTATAAGAATTGCTAGGATGACTTCACATTTAGAAGACTTGGAATCAGAATTTATTGTGTTAAGGGAAATGTTTCTAGAGAGAGGATACCCTTTAGATTTGATTAACACTACTTTGAATAATATACACCAACAATGGGGTAAAAAATACATTCCCTTACTAGGTTCTGACGAAAGCAAAACAGTAGATAGGGCTAATAGTAAAAATTTTCATACTACTTGTGTTTTAACATACAACACTAGGACCCCTACCATTAGAAACATTTTCCAAAGAAATTGGAACATTTTCAGATCCAATGACGGTATACATAAAAAGTTGGGTAAAGGACCGGATTTTGTCAACAGAGTGGGTTTTAATATGAAACAACTTTTGGAATACAAAAGACCTTGTATCCTTCAGAACAAACGGGGTACAAAAAATGTGGAATGTGTAATTATTGCCCCTATATCTGTGTCGAACCCATGATTAGGTTAAACAATGTTATGAAAAGCAAAGTTTATTTACAAAATGGTAATTGCAATACCAAGGGAGTGGTCTACCTGGCTATATGTTGTACCTGCCAACAATTCTACGTAGGCAAGACTGAAAGATCATGTAAGAACAGGATATATGAACATTTAAATGATATAAAGAATAAAAAGAACACCAATTCTTTATATAAACATAGTACATCCTGTCCAGAATTTAGGAAATTTACATTTGGTATTTTGGACACTGTTACAATAGACACCAGAGGGGGGGACTGGAAAAATTTATTAAAAAAGAAGGAGAGCCAGTGGCAGTACAGATTGGCCTCTATGTTTCCCCCAGGACTGAATGAAACAGTGTCATTGACACCTCTTCTTATTGAAAGGGCAAACAATATTTGATGTATGTGAAGTTTAGGTTTGAGACATTTATATACATTATTACATATAAATTAAAAAAGTATACATTCATTTGCTATCTAAGAAATTCAATAACGTTTTTAAAAAACTAATACATATTTATACATTGATTTTTTAGAACACTGACAGAATTTAATAAGTAGTGTATGACGAATTTATTTATGAGTTTTTAAACAGATTTAACGTTGTTATTTATATCTTTTGTACCAGTATTTACTAAGTATTTATTAAATATATTATTTTGATTAGTTTAAGACATAATATTCATATAAATTTTTAATTATTTCTTGCCAAATGTACTAATTTGTATGTACTTAATACATTTGGGTGGAAAAAAAATTCAAGTCTTCATTTGTAGGGCTATGTTTGTTTAAAAAGTTTTTAATTGAAGGTGTGATGTCATTCATTAAGGATTTATAAAAGGTGTAATTAAAAGTAATTCATTGTTTCTGATGAAGTCTCTACATTGAGATGAAAGCGCTTAAACCTTTGTTCACAATAAATGGACTTTTGTTTAAAATACTGGCTATCACAGACGGACTTTTGTTCTAATATTTCTACAGTGTCCTGGATTCCTGGCTTCATGGTTCATTTGGTATATTAATCAACAGTTTGGCTAGCTACTTTTTGTCTTTTATGGCTTTCTGGTCCAGAGGAGGCAGTCCAGACAGATGTGTTAGATCTGGATAGTGGTCCAGCATCCATGGAGAATGCACTAGTAGAGACCATGAGAAAGGAAACCAGATTTGTCAAGGCCAGAAGGGGGCAATGAGGATCACCTTGGCCTTGCACATTTTAGCTTTTTTGTACAAACTTGTTTAATAAAGGTAATGTGGGAAGGACATAGAGGAGAACTGGGGGCCAGTTGTGGACTAGAGCATCCATTAGTCACTGTCCCCACAGGGGAAATAGAGAAAAGTAACTACTGCACTTGTTGCATAGGTAGGACGCAAAAAGGTCACAGCAAGATTGGACCCAGTGACTGAAAATCAAAGTAATCACTGTTGGATTGAGGGACCATTTGAGGCATCAAGATAGATCTGACCAGCTTGTCCATCAGTACATTGGATGACCCCAGTATATGCATTGCTAGTAGAAAGCAGTGAAAATATATCACCCATTGCCAATCTTTCCTAGCTTCTCAACACAAGGGATAAGAGCATGTTCCTCCCTGTTTGTTGATGTACCAAACCACCAACATACTGTCTGTCTGTACAGCTATCACACTCCATTGGATATCCTAAAATGCCTGCAGCACTAAGAGGACCACTCTTATCTTTAGGTCATTGATGTAAAGGTTGACATTGGAATGTGGCCAAGTGCCCTGGACTGTCTTCCCTTCGAAATGCCCCACCACACTAGAAAGAATGAGTGCATTATCACTACTGCCACACAGGGGTCCATAAGAAATGGATGTCCTATCACTGAATAAAATAATATCCACCAGGATACGAGTTGGCTGCAAATTTGTGTGAGCTGAATCCTGGCATGAAGTGGATGGTAAAACTGGGAGCATTGCACTGCTAGAGCCCACTGAAGCACTCATGTAAAATCTGACCAAAGGTATGGGAGTAAGCAAGAATGATGATGTTGTCTAAGGAAGAGAGATTGAGAAAGTTTTAAGGCTGTACATAGATTTTGGAAGGAAAAGAAACTAAGTTTTCTTTGGGTTAAGGATGAGTTGGTTATAGATTAAACAGTATTCAGTGGTGTTAAAAGAAGTCTGTGTGAGGGAGTGAAGGTCAGTAGGGTTGTAGGAGAGGGTAATAAGAGTAGAGTCATCAGTGTATTGGATCAGAGATTAGGTGCAGCAAAAGGAACATAGGTTGTTAGTAAAAATATTAAAGAGAAGGGGGCCAAGAATGGATCCTTGGGGGACACCTGTTTGGATAGGTAAGAAAGGCGACCAGGAAGTCTGCCCATCTAACAGATTGCAGTCTGTTGTTAAGTTAACTAGAGAACCAAAGAATAGTGGATGCAGATATGTTGAGTTCAGTTAGTTTAGTAAGAAGCTTAGGGTGGGAGACAGTGTTAAATGCTTTGGAGAGGTCAAGGAATAGACATGACACTAGTTTATTGTTATCTCTTGCCTCTGCCATAGTCTGGGTGAAGGATAGGAGGGCTGTGGATGTGCTGTGATGGGGCCTAAATCTGTGTTGAGAGGGGGTAAGGAGGTTTCCCTGGAGTAGATATTTAAGAAATTGCCTATGAATGCATTTCTGAAGAATTTTTGACAGAGGAGAGAGGATGGCTATAGGTTGGAAATTGGAAGGGTCAGTGGAGTTACCTCCTCTGTGAAGTGGAATTATATAAAAGGATTTCCAATTTTCAGGGAGTGAGGATTTTTTGATAGAATGGTTGATAAGGACAGAGATGGAGTAGTCTATAGAATTTGCTGCAAGTTTAAGAAATTGTGGGGGGGTAGGTTGTTGAAAGAAGGAGAACATGGTTTAAGTTTCTGCAAAAGGGATTTATATAGGTTGTGGAAACAGGTTTCAAGGAGAAGGCTGTGTGGAGGCAGTTGGTGGAGGGATTGGGGGAGTTGTGATTGGTTATTGTTGGGGGGGTTAATTTGCAGATAGAGTCTATAAAGTAACTGTTTAATAGAGTGCCGGTTTCAAGAGGTGTTTTACTGGGGAAGGGTTGGGGTAGTAGGTTTCCCCATATGGAGAATATTGTTCATGGTGTACCAAAATTTGGGGGGGGGGTTGAAGTGTGGGTTGATTGAGCTTCTTGACAGAATTTTTTCTTGTCATGGATAATAAGTTTTTAGTAAGGTTTCTTAGTTCTTTGTATTTAAGGAAGAGAGATGAAGATTTTAATTCATTGTTTCCAGGTAGTGTCTCTAAGTTTCATAGTGGAAAGGGTATCCTTAGAGAACCATAATGTGGGATTAGATTTCATTCTGATTTTTCCAGTGGGTGCTAGGGCATTTAGCATGTTTAGGAAAATATTGTTAAACTCAAGAGCAGTATCATTTAGAGGAAGGTTGTACAGGTGAGACCAACTGACAAGGGAGAATTGGTTGTTGAAAGTTTCAAAGTTGAAGGTGGACAGGTTGTGGCACTTTTTATAAATGTGGGTTTTTGAGGTTTGAAAGGCTAATCTTACTATTGATATAGGGAGGTTATCACTTAAAGTGTCTGGTGAAGTGGTGGGATTATGGTACTGATTAGGGTCGGAAGTGAAGATCCAGTCAAGAATGGAGATGGAGTCTTTATGGATGCAGATGGGAGTCGAAATAAGTTGATTGAAACCAAAAAGGTTAATACTAAGTCTAGGAAAGTGGGGGAAAAGTTTATTCCAATCAATATTGACGTCACCTAAAATAGATTCAAGAATTGGAATATTGTTACCAGGATGTATATAGATGGCTGCTATGGCAAATTTTTTGTGTGGGTTGAGGTGACAGTTGAGAAAGATAAGTTCTGCTGGGGAGAACTCAGGAAGGTGTAGGGAGAGGGGGAGAGGTTAAGCTGTTTTGAGTACATGATAGCAACACCTCCCTCTTTTTTGCAAAGTCTGTCTTGCCAGAAAATATTATAGCTGGGGGGGGGGGTAGGATTTCTGAGTTTGTGATATGAGGTTTGAGCCAGGTTTCTGGGAGAATTAAGATGTTGGGAGAGTGGAGGGTAACCCAAGTATCTAATTCTATTATTTTGTTTGGGAGACTTTGTAGGTTTATCATGTAGATAGACAGGTGTTTAGTTAGTGAAGTAGGGAGTTGGTGCCCAATAGGTGAGGTAGAGGTGGTAGAGTTGGAGGAAGGGTATTGACCAGGATTGGGGTTGATGTCCCTATCTGGTAGGAGTGGTATAGGAAGTATATTGGGTTTAGAGAAGTAAACATAGTAGTTAGTAGGTTTGAATTTAAGTTTAGGGGAAGTGAGAGAAAGATTCAAAAGTTTTAATTTGAGAAACTGAATATAGAAGGTATTGTAAAGAGAGGGTGAAATAAGGAAGTGCTGGGTTATATTGTAGGAGGATGCTACTTGAGTAAGCATGGGTGATAGTGGACGGTATAGTAGGTTAGTGTGATAAGATGATATCCCAGACAGGAGGAACAGAATTGGAGTTAAGAGGAAATAAACTAGCATGCTGTTATTGTATGTGGGTGTAATAGTGAGAATAGGAACATGGAGTTATAGATAGTAGGGAGATTTTGTAAGAAAGTTAAGAATGTATGAAGTGGCACAATAAGTTAGAGGAGGGAGAAAGAAAAAAATGTAAGTGATGAAATTCAGGATTAGGTAGGGTTGGAGGGAGGGAAATTAAAGTGTTATAGAGCTAAAAAGGAAGTGGGAGGAGTGGGAGGTAAGGGATGGACAGCAAAGCAGGTGAGGGTTTAGTGAGCAGGGTTGGGAATGTGTAATTATTAGATTATTGGAGTGAGGGGGAGGATCTTACAGGGAGGATAGAGTATAAATGTAAAGTATTCAGGGTGGGTGGGAATGGGGGTAGGGTAGGGGAACGGAGTGAATCCGAGTGTAGCAAGGTGAAGAGAGTGTCGAGCCCTGGTCAAAACTCATATCAAGGAAAGAAAAACTATCTCAGAGGACAGAGGTTTCTGGCAGGAATACACAGTCATTAGGCTTAGTTAGCTGGGTCATTTTAAAACAATGAAAAAGAGAGGACTGTATATGATAACTTTTTGGCAGGGGAAGTTTAATTCTGAGGGAGACAGCAGTATCAGGTGGTGCACAGTGGGCCAACTTCTAATATGCCATTGCAATTTACTAACATCCAACTAGTCCATGAAGGAGTCTGGAGAAAGTTAAGGTCTTAACAAATTTAGTTCTACTTGGTGGACAAGGGGTCTAGAAAAGAAAACAAAACAGGTATCTCTTCTCTCATATATATATATATATATATATATATATATATATATATATATATATACATATACACACACACTGTATGGTTTGATAAATACAAGGGAGTTCGCTATCAGATAATAAGTCTATTGAGTTCTTGGGCTGCAGCCTGGCTCCCAGATGCAATTAAACAAGAGATAGTTACACATTTATTGAATATAATTAAATTGTCTCACTATGATTCTCCTTTTATGTCTGTGATGGAAGGACTACAAATATCCCTGTGGGTGTGGCAGATGTCCTGCCTGTGTCTCTGTTGTGTTTATTAGGCTGCGGCAAATGCAGTCCCTTACTAGAAAGAATGGCAGGCTGTCATTCAGGTTGTGTCTGCTTCCCCTCTGCACAGACAGCAAATACTAATCTTAACCATTCTTCCTGTATTGCAGCTAGAGTTATTTATTTATTTTTGTTTGTTAGTTTGTTTCTTTATTTGGTCATTCCCTTGTCCATCCAAACACTTATAACTCTTATATTGCAGTCAGAGATGTACATTATTGACTAAAATTTATCAGTACTTAAGAAAAAAAACAACTGTTATCAAATAGAAACTGCCAAGTCAATGAAAATAACCAAAAAAGAAAGAGATGAATATGAATGAGACCAAGTTATTGAAATGTCAACAACTAAATAACCATAAGTGAATTAATCAAATAATTTTGCATTTTCACTGCACATTCCAACATTCCCTTTAAACTCACAACCCACATAAATGAATCAATTAAACTAAATGCAACCGATTGGCTTACCCCTGCCTATTCTGTCCAATTCAGTTATTGACTGGGAGAGTCCCCAGTCATAAACTGATCCTGCCTTCTTCACTGTCATAAATCCTTAATATTCCAACCTTCAGACTAATTCAGAAAGAATGGGGGGGGGTGACAGAGGGATAAATTGCAGAAGGCCTTTTTGGCCTGCACCTGGCATGAAGCTGAGGCAGTGCACTACCGATTAATGAGATCATTTAGACCTGATGGATGGCTTCCTACCTAAAAGAATAAACCAGAGGGGAGGGACTGAAATTTCTTGTTTAAACTGATTACCAGACTGCAGAAAATAGCTACTGTTCAGACTTAAAGGAGGGGAGAGATGGCATGAGCTGGGGATGCTGCAAGGTTTCGTTGACAGTTGCACTGCTGCCGGCAAGTCATGATTACCAAATAGAATTCACCACACCAAGGAAAATAACCAATCAGGAAACAGATGAATGCTGTTGCGACAAATTTGTTGAACTGTCAAGAACAAAATAACCATAACTGAATCAAAGTACTTTGCATTTTCACTGTACATTTCACATGACACAGCAAAAGGTTCTCCTGTTCGATTCTCGGCTGGAGTGCCTTCTGTGTGGAGTCTGCATGTTCTCCCCATGGTCGAGTAGCATTCGAAAGACATGCGTGAATGGGTGTGCCTTCACTGAAGGTTGGGCATCGGGCTGGCAACTCGGCACCATAAAAATCTATTGCCAGTCATTAGCGGACCGGAGTTCCGCTGTGGCGACCCCTAACTGGGAAAAGCCAAAAAGACAAACAACTGTACATTTTACATGACCTTTAAAATCACAACCTAAAATAAATGAATCAATTAAACCAGTTGAACCATATACAACCAGTTGGCATACCCTCTGCTTTTCCCAGATTATTTAATTACTGACTGGGTATGTGCACAGCGCCTACTCAGTCCCAAACTGATCCTCCCTTCTTCACTGCCTTAAATCTTTAATACTCCAGCCTCCAGACTAATTTTGAAAGGATAGGGCAGATGACAGTCCGGCAAATTATAGAAGGCCTTTTCGGTCTGTGCCCACCAGCATGTTGGCACGCTGTCCCCCCATCCTTTGCCTGCCATTTACCATTGAATAACTGACAGCTAAGATTTGCTTAAATCATACATATCTTGTAAAAACATTGATAATCAAAAATTGAATAACTCCCAACTCTGTCTTTATTATAAAAATCAGGATCTGGGGAGTTTAAATCAGGTTGGTCCATGGCTGTGAATGTCCTTAATGCAGAGGCTGTGGTTATTCTGTGATTAACAAACCTGCAACTAATCTCAAGAGCTGCTGGGTTTCAGGCTTCTTCCAATATAATCTTGGGAAAATAGTTGACCAGGCTATGCCCATATCAGGAAAGGTCTGCTTTAAAATATCCAGATCAGCCAATATTCTTCTAAGCAAGGTGCGTTTGATTATGACTGAAAGGTCATTTCCTCCTAAATGAATAATTAGTAAGTTTGATAGCCTGTCTTGACTTTCAAACAAGGGGAGGAGTTGAAGCCATGAGAGACATGAGATGCCTATCCACTCAATGGCACAAAGGGATGGGTCAGAATCGAGGTTTAATCCAATATTTCTCACCCGCAATTTGATTGCTGCTCTGTGTATGAAAGATTGGCCCAAGACCCAGATAGCTGGTAAACCTGTAATGACAAAAAGAGAATGTTATCTAATGTAATTCAAAAATGTGCTCAATTTCCATCTACCAGTTATTTTCAGGATATCGATGGAATGCCCTTCCCTGGCTAAATCAATGCTCTGCAAATTCTTAGTGAGTGGGAAGAGAAGCCACAAGGAGAGATACATTGACTATTTAAACCTGCTTTGATCATGTTGTTAGCTTCAAGCAAAGTGAGGATGTGCCCTTTTGGGTTTCAGAAAATGAGATTTATGGGCTCATGTTTGTAACTGAGATTGCTGAGTGCCAATGCCCAGTGAAATGGGCATAACACAGATGTTTTCTCCTTGTTAAGAAAAATTAACTGGTCTTTGCCTGTTTGATCTGTTTTACATTTCATTTGCCAAATGACCATCTGTTTTTGTGAAATTATGACATCTCTCCAATGTACTGAGTGCACTCGATCTGAAAATCTGAAGGCGCCCATGTACATCCATGTAAAAAATGCAGATAAAAAAAACTAATAAGTAGAACTCTCAAACTGAGTCTTTCAATCCTTTGATTAGAATTGGTAGCAGCTATGTACCCAAAGGTTTTCTAGAGTATCTTGAAAAAGCCTTCATGTAGCTACACCCTTTTATTAATTGTTTTATTGTCCATTAATATAAGACTAATGGTAAACTTAAACAATGAGCCAACCAAGTGATTGGAGACTAATGGTAAATTTAAACAATGAGCTAACCAAGTTAAAGCAGATGTTTGAAGCTTGAAGAATGCTGGAGAGTTTCCTAACGAACATTTGTGTAAGATAAAATGGATGATCAGTTCTGTGGACCAATGCCTACCTGCTCTGGATTGAATCCAATAGAAACAAGAAGTTCTTCAGGGCTACTGAGTAAGCTCTTCTTGTATTGTGGGCCCATGCATTTATTAAAATGAACATCATCATTCTTCTCCAGTGAGCCACAGGTGGTGAAGTATCAGGGTTGGGAGCTGGCAGGCTTCTGAAGCAAGAAAACAAAACCCGTGAAACTTTATATGTGACAAATTGTCATCTGTTGCATTATCACAACCTGGCCATGTTTATTAGAAAATGAATGACTGATTTTCAGGCATTATTGCACTACTTGCCTGAGCACTGCTTGAACCCTGGGAGATTGAGGGGTCCTGGTAGTTAAGATGTGTACTACTGCTCAGTTGTCTGAATTAAAAATAATTCTTTTATTCGCCAGTTTGTCTTTCCACACATGAACTGCTGCCCAAACAGGAAATATATCTAAGAATGTTATGTCTTTTAGTACTGTGCTAGACCAATTTGATGGCCAGTGTGCTACAAACCACTTTTCCCCAAAGAAACCCCCCATGCCATTGCCCACTGCAGCATCTGTGTAGAGCTGCAGAGCACCAGAAGTTACCCAATCTATTTTGCTAATGTGACATTTAATTAAAATATTGTAGGAAAATCTTTCAAAGCCTTGGGCCATCTTTGACTCCCTTGAGATGGCATACCTAATGATGCTTTTTCTTCCCCCCTCTTAGAAGGTTAGCCAAACTTCTCGTAAATGTCCTGCCTGGCTGGATTGCTCTGCAAGTGAAATTGATGGAACCTAATAGAGACATGACATGGCTCATTCTGGACTTTTTCTTGACTGAAAATGACTCAAACTTGACTTTTGACTTGGCAATTTATTTCCTCCAGCAGGCTGAAGACCCTGTTGGGTATGTCAGTATTCTATACCTAAGAAGGTCAGCTGCTGAGAGGGGCCTGCATCTACAACTAACAGGACACCTAAAACTGGCATAAAGTCTTAAAAATATCCATAGCTGTTTCAGTGTCCTACTTCCCTTCACCAGTGATCATGTAATCATCAAGGTAATATATAGCTGCTGTGTTTGAAACCCTGCATTCCCAGCACCAGTTTGTAGTCAAGCTAAAACTTTCAAGTACAGCAAAGGCTGTTGAGCAGCCCTTTGGCATGGCTGAATCAAAATATAGGCAGCCTTTATGAGAGAATAGGCAACTTCTATGAGAGAAACCCAGTCTAGGTCAGTCTTCTCTCCTGATGGGTAATAACCTGAATACGGCTCTTATAACCTTGCTAGCCAAGGGTCTTTACATGTTCTAATAGTGCTGGCTGTCTTGTCTAAATGTATGTATATAACTTTAGAGTCATCATTAGCAATGAAATTGTTAACTGATAGACCTGGGGATATTAAAGATAGTGTATTAATCTAAATTGTCCTAGATTTTTCTTGGGAATTAAGGCGTTAAGCCAATGGGAGATGCCATGAATTGCATCCATTATGACATAAGTCATGGGCTGATGATTCTTCCCAAATGAATGCCTTCATTAATAATTTCTTCAATTATATCATTTTTCCCTATGGTGGGCTTTATATTTTAGGCTAATTTGTTAAAGGGGAAGTGGATTTTAATGAAAAACCTTCAGTAAAGCTTTGAATTAACATCTTGGCTGCCAGATGGTTGGGGCAATCAGCTAAAGCCATTTCCAGAACTTTTACATTAATGGGAAATGTATTAAATTAAGATCCTCATGTCCGGATGAAAGTATTGAAATCGCGAAAGGAACTTCTCCCCTAGGCACATAAGGACTGTTTTACTGTCTGCTTGGGTGTGTAGTTAAGTTTGCAGAGTTTAGTTTACTTAACTTTTGCCTACAGTTGAAATCCAGGTGTAGCTTATTTCAGTGGGAACAGATGTGAGCAAACTGACTGTTCAAACAAAAACAGCATATGCTGTTATAGCCCCACAGGATTTCTGGTCTAAAGTCCCTTGAGAGGGTTTTGTGTGATTCTGTGCTGTCTTTTCTAGCATTGCACTTAACCAAGTATCAAGATGTCCTTGGCCCCATCTGATATCTTTATTTAATACTTTGAGCTTTCTCACTTTTGGTCATAAACCAGCCTGGCAGATCCCCCACTTGTATGGTGGGCTTCCCTGGTGGTTAGGAGGTAAGATATCTATTGTAGAAATAACTGGGCAGGGTCTTTCTCTAGTAAGACTGCTAAATATAGTAAGTAACCTACTATTCAGTTGTCCCGAGTTTTTGGTGTAGTCTTAGGGTTGTTTGCTTTCTCTAACACCACCAAGGCCGCTGTGAAATCTTTGGCTCCTGATTTTTCTGCGTCTGTTATTCTTTGAATGTCATTTACATCAGTTAAATTGAAAATGTCTGTATATTCACCTTTTAAAATCTTATCTTTAATGGACTTTGTGATGTGGCCTAATAAGTGACTGCCCCCAGAGGTGCTATTGCTTGACAATACATCAGTCCAGTTGTTTGTTAGGTATATCTGGGAGAGCAGTAGCGGGGGACTCTTATCTGTTGAAATTACTTCAGGTTGTTCTGCTATTTGTTGGGGTGTGCTATCCTGCTGTCTTATCAATATACCTAAGCCCAGTTTGTTTTTTTCTGTAATATTACCTGTATGTGTGCTAGATGGACCAAAACCTTTTTCTAAAACTAAGTCATATAATCTCCCCTGATGACTTCTGACAAAGATTCTAAAAATTTGATCAAGTACTCATCTTGAGTCTCACAGCTGTTGTTTCAGTGCTCCTGCTCGTAATTTCCCTTGATAATTCATTACATTGCATTTTTACTATACCACTGCTTATGTGAACTGTTTTTTTTTTTTCCTGAAATTGTTGCACTTTGTTTACTGTAGCATACACTAGATTCAGACCTGTTGAATCTAGTTTTGTTTGTATAGCTTGAGCACTAAACCAGGCCATCTTTTGTTGGTGAGGGTTCCCCTGCACCCCAGTAGCAGGAGTGTGCAGTTAGAATGCATCTGATTGAAGGTTGCTGGAACAGGGCTCAGTTTTGAGCTTTTTTATGGGTTAAATTGTCTAAATCAGTTTGCTCTTGTTTGCTACATAAGCACTGTGTTTGCACTTGTTTGTGCACCATGCACTGCCAAACAGTGGTGGGTACTAGATGCAAACACTTCTGCCTGCAAATTTTCCCTTAGTACTCTGCTGGTGCTCCATCGGTGAGTTCTCACAATTGTCTGTCACTGACAGGTGATAAATTCAGCAAAGCTCCTGAGGTACCAATACAGATCCTACTCACTAGCCCTTTGTTTTTTTTGTCCACTTCTCCTATCCTCTACTTTACCAGGTCCTTCCTGTCCTTTTCCTGTTTTTTGACCATATCAACTTACCTAGTGTTATAGATAGACAATTTCCCACAGTTTCTCCAGCCAGCTTGATCAACATGAACATCCTGAGGCAATGTAGCAATTGTCTCATATACACTGACAACCCACTTCTACTCCACACGAATTCATTACATGAGAGATGCATTTATATCAAGAACCTAGAATCCAGGCTCTGTCACTCACCAGTCAGTTCATCTGATGTTAAGCAGGTTGTCAGCATGCACACCTCACCTCCTGCACCTACCAAACCAACAACACATAAACCTACCTATGTGAAGGTCCTTACCAGAAAGTTACCTAAACATCATAGACCTCCCAAACACAAACACAAGCACGATTCACAAAATACATCCTCTGCAGAACATAGTGCACATAATATATCGCACATCAGTATCTAACAATCAAGCCCCTAAGGCATAACACAAAAACAAACATCTTAGTCATAGGAGACTCAATTATGAGACACACAGATGTCCCTCTCACCAGGTTAGATAAGGAAAAAGTCACAGTCAGCTGTCTGCCAGGTGCCAGGATCCACCACATGACACACTCACTCAAGTCTCTCAACAACAGGCACTGCTATGACTCCATCATAATCCATGTTGGTGTGAACGACTTGAGATGTACCTCACTGGACTATATGAAGAGAGGCATGACTGAGCTCTCTGATTATGCATCTCAGGCAGGTATGTCCCTAGCCTTAAGCAGCGTTTTACCTTTTACCTTCACCTAGTAAGATACCATAATACAAACAAAAAATGATTGACTTCAATAATTGGCTTAGTTTCTGGTGTCATTCAAAGGAGATCCAGTATCTGCCAGCCTGAGATGACATGGTCAACAGACCTCGATGCCCTGCCATAGATGGTTTTCATCTGTCACCCCATGGGATTTCAGTTATTGGTTAAGGCTCTTGCCACCCCCATAGTGCCTTTTTTAGACAATGTCACAAGAACAAAACTCCCAATGTAAAAATACCCTCTAGAAATAACCTCAAGGTTATGCTGCTAAATGCTAGGAGTCTAAACTGGAAACTTCACTCACTGGAAGCAGTCCTCATCTTGGAAGATGCTGACATTTGTGTAGTTACTGAGGCCTGGTTTAAGGCTGCAGAGAGCACCCTAGCTATACCAGGTTACATTTCCTTCCACACATTCAGACCACAAACTGAAGGCATGAGAACTAAAGGAGGTGGTGTATCAATATTCATTAAAGAAAAGTACACATCTAGATTGGTTAAACAGCATGATTCCCTTGAATTACTTCAGGTGCAATTGACTGTAGGTAAGACCACTCTTCAGGTCATTGCCAGCTATAGGACCCCCTCCATGAATCTGGACATCCACTTGGCCTACTTGGATCTACTTGAGTCAATCAAAATACAACCAAACACCCTGGTTTTGGGTGACTTTAATTACCCATCCATTGACTGGGTAAATTATACATGTTTTAACTCACTTGCCCAAAATGTTCCTGGACTTTGTTAATGCCAATGCCCTGGATCAGCTGGTTGACGCACCTACAAGGGGGAACATCCTGGATCTGGTGCTCACCAACATGGAGGATCACTGCATCACCCACAGTGTGTGGCCATCCCTGGTGAGATCTGACTACAAATCAGTCTCGCTAGAAGTAACTATAACACAAGACCCCACCTTAGAGACAACTAAGCTAAAAAACTTCTCCAAGGCCAATTATATCCTCTTATGTGACAGCATAAATAGCTTCATAGGCTCTCCTCCCATTGATGGAACAGATACCTATGCTGAGTTATACACTAATGCTTTATATGAACACCTGTACAATTGTATTGACTCTGCTGTACCTGATAGAACCAAAACAAGATCTTCAGTGAAAAACAAATCTGCCTGGTGGACAACTGCCTTCAACAGACTATACAATAGGAGAAAGAAATTGCTCTCTAAGAGTTGGAAGGAATGGTCTCAAAACTGGAAGCACTTTCTCCTCAACTTAAACAAGCAAATAAGGCTCATAGTGAAGTCCTCCAAAGCTAACTATGAATCCAAATTAGCTTCCTCTAACTAAGGATAACCACAAGGTGTTCTTTACTTACATCTGCAACCTCAAAGGTAAGGCCCATATTTGCCCTGAACTCATAGTTAATGGTACCACATATACAGAACCTGCAGATATAGCAAACCTGATGGCTGACAGGTTCAGTGACAACTTCACTCCCCTGTCCCTACTACATATATCCCAAAGCATCCCTAATACCTGTCTCCAACCTAGTATTTCCAAAGATCCAGTCTTAAATGCCCTCTCCAAGGCCAAAAACACGGCCTCTTTGGGACCAGATAACATCCTGGTCTGTTCTACATGGGTTAAAACAGGAATTAGTATCACCATTGGGCACACTTTTCAATCACAGCCTAAGAACTGGCTTCATCCCAGTGGAATGGAAAACAACTACCATCATCCCTTTGCACAAAGGGGGTGCATCCACAGACCCGGGGAACTATAGACCCATTAGCCTGAACAGCCTTATCTTCAAGGCCATGGAACAAATTATCATGGACCTTATTAAAAAGATATAGGAAATCTCCAAACACTCAACCCCAGTTTGGCTTTGTCAATGGGAGATCATTCCTGTTAAACTTGGTGGACATCTTTGAGACAGTCACCAAAGCCCTAGATGAGGGCAAATCTGTACATACAGCCTACCTACACTTACCCAAGGCCATTGACACAATCACCCACTCAGACATCATTGATAAACTCACCCAGCTGGGTATCAACCCATATATTGTCAGGTGGGTTGCAAACTGGCTCACTGATAGAACTCATATGGTCAAAATAGGGGACACCACCTCCTCCAGCAGACCCATAACCAGTGGTGTTCCACAGGAATCAGTTCTGTGACCCCTGCTGTTTGGAATCTACTTCTCCAAAGTACAGGATAAAACTAAAGCAATGTAGCTGTCAAAGTTTGCTAATGACTGCAAACTGGGAGTGATCATTGAAACCCCTAGAGATGTCAATATCCTGCAAGAAGGGCTTACGCAGACTGACTGGTGTCAAAGTCATGGTCTTAAAAGAATGCATTATCATACCCTTCAGCAATGGTGATGTTCCTGCAAACTACCACATCAATAGCAATACCCTAAGCACACAGTCAGTGGTGAGAGATCTGGGCACATAGGTTGACAACAACCTTAACTTCGATCACCATGTCTCCACAGTGGTAAGAAGGGCATTTTATATTGCTCATCTCATAAATAAGGACAGTGCATCCAGAAAAAAAAAGAGGTTATACCCCCACTGTTCTCTTCACTCATCAGTCCAGTAATAGAGTACAACGCTCCCTTTGGTATGTTCCTTTCCAAACACCTGCAGCAATTGGAGAGACAACAAAAATAAAATTCAGGGATTTCAGGATCTGTCTTATGCAGACAGACTGAAATCATTGTAACTTTACTCTGTGTCATACAGCTTGCTCCGAGGCAACCTGTGCCTTGCATATAGAGCAATCTCTGACCCAACATTAATGGAAATGCTACACTTTTGTAAGTCAAATGGCAGACGAGTCACTTGCTCAAAGGACCCTAACCTGGTTTGTGACATCAACAGAACTTGCTGGAGAGACATATTTGTCTCACAGAGGTTACCCCACCTTTGGAACAAGCTTCCTATTCATGTTAAACAGTGCTCCTTGGTGACCCTATTTAAGAGTAATTTGGACGATTGGATAGGTAACCGGAAAATCACCTTGAGGGGTTCCACCTGTGTCGCTCTTGAAGAGGAGCAATAGGTGCTGACTTTAGTGTCTGGTTGAACCAGACACCCTTGGGAACACAGGTTGAACCTGGCTAGGCTTGTAAGGGCCCTGGATCCATTATCTTAGTACCGTCCTATGATCCTATGATCCTGCATGTTAAGTCTTCTCTTGGAGCTACGCTGCCACTTTCCATTTTCATAATCTGCCATTGAAACATTTGCCAGTCTTTTTTGTGTTCTTTTCCTGATCTTCTTAGGTGGCCATACCTCTCAACCTCCAAATGAGAGAATCGGGAAACAGGACCTTAAAATCAGGGACAATCAAGGACACCTAATTAACATAAAGTATGCATATTTAAATAAGCACATTAATGGACACCCCCACACTTACTCAATTACAAAAGACAGTATATTATTTTAAAGCAGTTTTTTATTAAAAAGAGTTGTATACATACACAGACATGCTCACAATATAGGGCTATTCCTACTTTCACAAAACTGTAAAAAAATTGAAGTAATACATGCTCACTCCTCACACCCATGAATTCTAGTTTTATAAAGTTAAGTGCTTAAACATTTGCAAAACACAAATACATACTTAACAAATAATAAGGCAATTTACATTCAGACCGTTCACCACAGAGACTATTTGGTAAAGTTCTACATGTTATTTTCCCACGGTCATATGTCAAACTAGAAGTTATTCAACTTCAGCATGTTGGCAAGCAGTCAGTTTCTGCAATTGATGCCATGAAATGCTCTTTGTTATAAGCAGCTGTTGCCTTTCTTGCTGCTTCCAGCATGTCCTTTGGATGCTTAACGCAGTAGCAATCATCGTCCTCATTCATCGTTTAATGTTTTTGGGCCAAGTGACTGTCTGAGCTCAGTTTTTACTTTGTGAAGTCTGCCCGTTCTGCTTCACTGTTTTGAGTGCGGCAAGCAAAACACAGTTTGCATTACTTTTTGAAATGTTGGGAGGTCTTGTACTGCAGGGCTACCAAGCACCATGGACCCATACATTAGGAAATTAGATGTGTCTAATCCATGTAACCATGCAGTCAGCTGATACATTGAAAATTTATAAATCAGTTTGCAGTGCTCCACTCGTGAACTGCAAAAACTGAGATGAGTACCAATATCTGCAATAGTAGTGGAAGAAAGCTGTAGTTTCATAGCTGGATCTAATAAGATGGCCGTGTTCTGCAGCAGGGGATGTCATGCAGGGAAATATATATTTTTTTCATTTTGAATAGGACTGCAAAGTAAAACAGCTTGTGTCTCTTGAAAAGTTTCTGCTCTACTATTGTACTCCTGATATCATCCATATTGTCACCCAAATGTATTTTGGCATTAGGGCCTTTACCAATCATGACTGCAGCATTGTCTGAAGAATAAGCCACCATCTTGCTCACAGGAATGTCAAACTTGCTCAGAGTTTCCATTACACAGTCATAAATGGCTTGGCCAGTTCCACTGACACAAGCAGGCCTGCTGAGGAATCTAACAACATTTTTACCACTGACATGGTCAAAAAACAAGTATAATTACAAGCAGTTTTTCATTCCCCATATCTGTACTCTGGTGGAGATATAAAGAGCATGGCACTTTCTGACACATTTGTGCAATGTCTTTCTGATATTTTGGCCCCATTACGTCTCTTATAATGCAAGCAGACTTTGTTATTCCACAGGTAATTTTTACACCCCTTCTGGATCCATGCAGTACTTCTTCATGTACTTCACGAAATGCTCCTGAGTCATAAAAGGCAGGTTGTCCTCAGCAAGGAGACTCATAAAGGCTACTTTGGCCCCAATACTTTACAGCTGGTTTGCTGAGTGGCAAACATTTCTGTTACTGTCCTCCCAGTTGAATGGTGCTCATCTTGTGCTTTTTGGTATCCATGTGTTGCTGAAGATCACTCCTCCCTCCATGTCCAGTATTAATAATGGTAGCACAAGTCTCACAAAAAGCATATCCAGGACCACACCTGCTTTCCATTACTCAGTCAAAGCTAACCTTCCAACTGCTTAGGAGTGCAGTCATTTGCTGCTTCTTTTTGGAGAAAAGAGGGCATAATTAGAAAAGCTTCAAGGTAACAGGTATACCATGAAGTATACTTACAGTAAAGTGAAGCTTGTATGATGCCAAGCATTAATCAGAAAGTCTTACCCTTCAGAGTTACTCACTATAACAGTGTAAGAAAGCTTGCATTGCACCCCCTTCCATTGTGGCTTGTATCTTACTGTTGCATGATTCAGCCATTATTTTGCTTCTGAAGAAAATAACTGTAATGGTTCAGATAAAGGATGAAAAACCAGGCCAGAAACCTCTGCAAACACATGCAGCTTGGTAAGCCAATTTAATGCATACCAGCATATATGAGCTTAATATCTGAATGAGCACAATTGAAAATTATTCATAAGCATACAAGAAAAAGCTCATTAATGCAAATGATTCATAATGCATCAATTGAAAAGACGATTATTGCAAATCATGGATATTATACCACAAAGTTGAGGATTATTCATTACTTAGCCAACCTGAACCTCACAAGGTTTATTTTGCAGAAATATTTTCAGACAGATATAAAGTATGACAATTAGTGAATACAAAGACAAGTGTGAACAGGAATGATTAGAACAGACCAAGGTTCATAGGAGATTACTAGGCTAACGGCTCAAGAGCCCTTACACCCCTAGCCAATTTTACCCAGATTTCTATCCCTAGAGGAAAGATAACAAGGGCCAGTAAGCAGGGTTTTGACTATTTTTACAAACTGCCTCTGTCCATAAGGAACATGAGGAACATGGGTGCCACTCCAGGAGTGAATTTGCGATTTCCCATTCATTGGTCCAGATTGCATTTGAAGAACACAAGAGAAGGGCTCTGCTTCGTGGTTCAGCTAGGATGCCTATTCCAGAGGAGGAGTAATCTCCAGGACACATATCTGTCTCTCCAGCATGATCTATTCATGTCAGAAATCAGGTTTAGATCTTTGGAGTGGGTAACCCTTTCACATTTAGTTTTGTGAATATGCAACATTTCCAAGAAAAGCTGACCATTCTGTGGAATTCATTGCACCTAGTATGCACTTCACCCTCATACCTTAACTTACCATATTCAGAAAATTGGAGACAAAGGCAAACATTTTTGGGGGGCAAAAGGCCAAAATCATAGATGGGAGTCACATTTTTCAGTGTTCTCTTACACATAGGTTGCTGAACAGATTCTGTAGCAACATACATTTTCTGAAGTATATGCTAGTTCAAATACTTATTTGTGTGCACTAATGTAAGGTACGACTTTGATCACTTTCAAAAATACTTAAGTGGGCTCTGCCTGGCCATACAGTAACAATAAAACCTATGTATATACATATATCCATAGTACACATACCCCAAAGGCTTGTATTTGCATATGTTCATAAGACACATACTAAAAAATTAAAAGTAAACAAATGGCAGTTATTGTTCCTACATGCCCATAGCACTATAGCTACCACCTCTAATGCCCAAGCAAAACATTGCACAACGAGGATTCCCAGACTCATGCAATTTCATACATTCAAAATACTCTATATATTTATTGGAAAAAAGCAGTCATAGCTAATATTTTACAGGCAGAGATCATATGAAAATAAACAACTGAAATAATGCAAATGTATAGATGGACAGTCTCAAACTAGGAAAAGAATGCATTTCCACCACAGAAAACAAGACTGAACATTGTTACTGTCAGAAAAGAAAGAAACAAATTCACAGTGTTAAAAATAAAAGTAATAAATGCCATGGATATTTCCCCAGTAAATGCATATAAATCAAGCATCGCAAACAATGAAAGCTGATTTTCTATATTTCAAATCATTTAAACAGAATGCAGGTACACCCAGTATCTATGATTTCTGAACACTTTCCCCAAGACATTAAAGGTCAAAAAACAGTCCTGAAATTGTCCCCCTTTGAAGCAAACTGTACAAATCCCACAACAAACATCTAACACTCCTTCCAGGAATACAGCTTTATTAAAAAGCACATTATTAAAAACACACTAGCAAATGGGTACGACCAAAAATATGAAGCAAAAATCAGGACATTATGTCACATACCTCTCAACCACTTAGCACAAGAAATCTGGATGAAGATTAAAATAATGGGGGGACAAAGGACCAGACATATAGACATATTTTAAATATTGCTTCTATAAACTTAGAAAAATTGTGTTATAGCAGGATTTGTGTTAGCATGCATTCTCTGAAGGATATCAAAGTTGGAAACTCAAATGTCTGTCATTATTTAGTGACTTCAGTCGGTGATTTGGCAAAAAAAAACAACAACACATTTTATGAGGAACAGATGAAAAATAAGGACCTGTACCTCTCAACCTCTTCATAGCACAAGAAATCTAAATGAAGTATAAAATAATGGGGGGGAGGGGGGCAAAAGAACCAAACATATGGAGAGATTTTAGATATCAACTTTGTGGTCGATGTCCTCCTCTCCTCAGTGATTTGCCAGAATTTAAAAGTTAAACTTACCTCCGTGAGTCCTTGAAATGAGTGCAAATAAGGCAAACCTCAGACCTAATGTGACAAAATATGCTCAGCCACTACAGCAGCTCCCATCCAATTTTAAATCCAATGTGGTGCCAATCCAAAACCAACAAACGTAATGGTCCTCCTCTTCCTCGAGTTTCAGACACTGTTGAATTCTTCCTTTAAGCTTCTTCTCAGGTGGTACAGTGAATCCTTCCTTTGGGATTTTTCTCGGGTGGTACAGTGAATCCTTCCTTTGAGTTCCTTCTCTTTCCCAGCTCTGCTATTCTTCGCATAGACAATTCTCATGACAAAATCTCTTTAAGGTTCCTTCATCCTGCCTGCTTATATACGGACTGTGTGGCCCTAACTGAAGACCAGAAGTACATCAGGTCCGTGCTGAATATAAAAAAACAGGAAATGAAGAAACTGGCCAGCAACATGCAAAAGAGATGCGGTAAACTGACGCTCTGATTGGCTAAGACAGCTATAGTCAGAACAGAGGTTGTTTTATCGCAGATTTAGAGAAGCTCCCAAACTGGGTAATCGGGAGATTAAGCTTATTTAAGTTTAAAAACAGGTGCTCTCATGGAATTTGGGATGATTGAGAGCTATGCATCTCAACATTTAGTGAGGTGTTTAACTTAGCTGTTGCCCAACTTCTTTTGGATCATGTACTTGAATTTGCTTCACTGGCCCCAGAATCATGAAAGATTTCTTCTGCATCTGATGCTATTTTGGCCCATCTAGCTTTTAGCTGTTGTAGCATTGTAGGACCTATAATAGAGAAAATTTCATTAAGTGAGGCTCTAACAATCAAGCTATATTGATGTACTTCAATACTTCAATGCTGGCCAACTGATTAGCCATATTGCTGGGTAACCTCAACTATTCTTTTTTTCTTAGGAATTAATTGTGTGTGTGTGTATATATATATATATATATATATATATATATATATATATATATATATATATATATATATATATATATATATATATATATATATATATATATATATATATATATATTCTTCTTCTTCTTGCAGCTTTTCCCGGTTAGGGGTCGCCACAGCGTGTGTATATACACACACACATTTTTATATGTATATTATATATATATATATATATATATATATATATATATATACACAAACACACACACATATATGTATATATAATATACACACACACACATTTTATATGTATATTATATATATATATTTATATATATATACACACACACACATACACACACACACACACACACACACACATATATATATATATATATATATATATATATATATATATATATATATATATATATACACACAGTGGATATAAAAAGTTTACACACCCCTGTTAAAATGCCAGGTTTTTGTGATGTAAAAAAATTAGACCACAATAAATCATTTCAAAACTTTTCCCACCTTTAATGTGACCTATAACCTGTACAATTCAATTGAGAAACAAACAAATCTGTTAGGGGGAAAAATATAAAAAATAAAAAATGTACAATAAGCTGGTTGCATATGTGTGCACACTCAAACTAATACTTTGTTGAAGCACCTTTTGACTTAATTACAGCATTCAGTCTTCTTGAGTAGGAGTCTGTCAGCATGGCAAAATTTGCCCACTCTTCCTTACAAAACCCCTCCAAATCTGTCATATTGCTAGGGCATCTCTTGTGCACAGCCCTCTTCAGGTCACCCCACATATTTTCTATTGGATTTAGGTCTGGGCTCTGGCTGGGCCATTCCAAAACTTTATTTTTCTTCTGGTGAAGCCATTCTTTTGTTGATGTATACTTGGGGTCATTGTAGTGTTGAAAGGTGAAATTCCTTTTCATCTTCAGCTTCCTAGCAGATGCCTGAAGGTTTTGGGCCAAAAGTGACTGGTAATTGGAACTGTTCATAATTCCCTCCACCTTGACTAAAGCCCCAGTTCAAGCTGAAGAAAAGCAACCCCAAAGCATGATGCTGCCACCACTATGCTTCACCATGGAGATAGTGTTCTTTTGGTGATGCGAAGTGTTGTTTTTGTGCCAAACGTAACTTTTGGAATTGTGGCCAAAAAGTTCAACCTTGGTCTCATTAGACCATAACACATTTTCTCACATGCTTTTCGGAGACTTTATGTATTGTTTTGAAAATTTTAGCTGGGCCTGGATGTTTTTCTGTGTAAGAAAAGGCTTCCGTCTTGCAACCCTACCCCATCGCCCAGACATATGGAGAATACGGGAGATTGTTGTCACATGTAGTACACAACCAGTACTTGCCAGAAATTCCTGCAGCTCCTTCAGTGTTGCTGTAGGTTTCTTGGCAGCCTCCCTAACCAGTTTTCATCTTGTCTTTTCATCAATTTTGGAGGGACGTCCAGTTCTTTGCAACGTCACTGTTCCATATTTTCTCCACTTTTTGATGACTGTCTTCACTGTGTTCCATGGTATTTCCAATGCTGTGGAAACTTTTTTGTACCTTTCTCTTAATACCTTTCAACAATGACATCCCTTTGATGCTTTGTAAGCTGTCTGTGAACCATGGCTTTTGCTGTAGCAGGCAACTGAGTAAATATCAGGAAAATCCTACTAGGACAGCTGAACATTATTTGGGGTTAATCAGAGTCTCTTTAATTGATGGCAGGTATGTACCCAAGAAGACTAAATGCTATAATTAAATCAAAAGGTGCTTCAACAAAGTATTAGTTTAAGGGTGTGCACACTTATGCAACCAGCTTATTGCACATTTTTTATTTTTTTATATTTTTCCCCTAACAGATTTGTTTGTTTTTCAGTTGAATTGTACATGTTGTAGGTCACATTAAAGGTGGGAAAAGGTTTGAAATTATTTATTATGGTCTAATGTTTTATATCACAAAAACCTGGCATTTTAACAGGGATGTGTAAACTTTTTATATCCACCGTATATATAAAGTGGTTATAAATTAATCTATTGGTTATTCTAATTTTTTATATTATATAATAATTTTTTGTTAGTATGTCATCATATATATGTAAGTTCTTGTGAGGGGGAGATCTAGTGGTTACCTTAATTTTTGTATTGAGATAAACTTTAATCTAATATTTACCAGTTATGTGGATATTATTTTTTTTTGTACTCGGCGAGGGTGAGACTCAAATCTGTGCATTATGTATTTGGTGGATAAACACCTTAAACATTATATTTACCCCCACTAGCTGAATAACTTTCAAGTGTCCAGATAGCATGAATGTGAAATTGTTGCTTCAAGAGCTATGCACTGCCCTTGGGGATTCAATCAATTAAGCTGTTGTAAGAATTTTTTTTATCTATATGACTGCTATGGATTCCTGTGCCAGCTCTGAATCCAGGCTGAGTTTTTATGATGCCTTGAGTGCAACTCACTTTCTGAGAGAAATATTTTAAACTGTGGTTACAGGAAAGTTTTATGTCAGCTAACAAAGCCTTTTGCTGATGTGACTCCCACTCTGTCCTGCCACAATTAAATTAATTCCTCTTCTTTTCACAAGCCACTGACATATTTTGTTTTTAATTGCTTGAGAAAATTTTGTTTCCCAAAAACCTCAATATACTGTTCCCAAATCTCAAGGCACTCTCGCCACACCCATTTATACTTAATTTACATTTCTTATTTTTATTTTTTTTTATAAAATATACTGTACATTATAAAAAACATTCATAAGCAACTCCAAATAGGACTGCGTGCCTTTTCAAACATTACCTCAAAAATTCTTTAGTCCTCTTGCCACAGAAAATAATGTTATTTTTTCTTATTTAGCTGTATAACCCCATATTAAAAAATATCTTATTAAATTAGATATAATTTGAACCTATAGTCAACCTATCTATGAACAAATACATACCTCTCAACTTCTTAGTCCAAGAAATCTGGACAAAACCCAACAAAATGGCTGGTCAAAGGCCCAAAAATAGGGGCATATTTTAAATATTGCTCTTATAAACTTCGAAAGTTGCTAGAGTAAAAGGGTTTGTTTTAACATACATTTTCTGAAGGATTTGCAGTCTGAAACTCAAATGTATGTCATTATTTAGTGACTTTAATCCTCAGATCATCCCAGTGATTTCCCAGAAAACCACAAATTTTATGAGGAACAGACCAAAGATATGATCCAAAAATCTGGACGTTCTGCAAAAATCTGGACAGTTGAGAGGTATTTGAGACCTTACTGCCTTGATTACTTGTGGTCAGAGGCCCATCCATAATTTGAATTTTACTTCCTTGACTGACTGAGACTGAAATTGTTTAAGCCAATAACCAGACTGCTGAAAATAGTAGTTGTTCAGGCTTAAAGGGGTTGGGTGGGGAGATGGCACAAGCTGGAGACGGTGAGCGGTTTCATTGACAAATGCATCGCTGCCAACAAAACTCGATTATCTACTGATCAGTCAGATCATGATCACTTCAGCATCTATTGGGCTTTTCCTTACCAATTGCTAGTTCAGTCAAGCACTGAAGCTGGCTGCTAGAATGGTCCCATTTTTGTCTGTATGCAAAATAACATTTATCATAGGAGGTTACTAGGTAAATGGCCCTGGGGCCCTTACTAGCTTAGCCAAGAATTTATCCCCAAAAAAAACCTCAGTCAGCACCTGTCATCCCTGTCAATGAAGGACACAGGTGGAACCCCTGGGACAAATTTGTGGTTTCTCATCCACTCATCATGGTTATGCTTGAAGAGGGTCAGTGAAGTGCTCTGTTTGATGTGTATGGGAAGTCTATTCCAGAGACAGGGCAGCATCTGGGAGACAAACCTGTCTCTCCAGCAGGTTTTGTTGATGTCACATATTAGATTCAGGCCTTTTGAGTGGGTAGTGCATGAGGAGTTACACTTATGGATATTTAGCATCTCTAGTTGGGGAGGGTCCGAGATTGCCTTGCAGGCGAGACACAGGTCACTCCAGAGCAATCTGTACGATACCGAGTAGAGTGATAATAATTTGAGCCTGTCTGCATAGGACAGGTGTTGGAGGCCATGGATTCTCTTTGTGAGGTATTTAAGTGGCCTTTCCAGTTGATGCAGATGTTTGGAGAGGTACATCCCAAATGGGGCATTATACTCAATTATTGGTCTAATAAGGAAGGAGTATAGAGAGGTAATAACCTCCTTTTTCTGGATGTAGTCCCTTTACTCATGAGATGAACCACATAAAAGGCTTTTCTGACCACTGCCACTACATGATGGTCAAATGTGAGATTGTTATCAACCTGAGTGCCCAGCTCTCTCACCACAGGTTGTGTGCTTAGGGGGTTGCCATTGATGTGGTAATTGGTAGGGTCATGTTTTTGCTGAATGGTATGATAATACTTTTTTTGTATTTATCTTGAGGCTATGACTTTGGCACCAGTCATTAGTTTCTGTGAGACCCTCTTGCAGCATGTTAACATCATTTGGGGAGTCAGTGACAGCACCCAACTTATAGTTGTCCACAAACTTGGTCAGCCACAGGCCTTTTGTCTTTGCCTGGACCTCTGAGAAAATACATGCCAAACAGTAGGGGTCCCAGGACAGATCCCTGGGGAACTCAAATAGCGACATGTCTGCTATCAGAGGTGGAGGTGCCCATTTTGACTTTGAGGGTCCTGTTGGTGAGCCAGTTGGCCACCCACCTGATGAGATAGGGATTTACGCCAAGTTCTTTTAGCTTTTCGATTATGCCTGAGTGGGGGATTATGTCAAAGGCCTTGGCCAAGTCAAAGTAAGCTGTATGCACTGACTTTTCCTCATCCAGGGCCTTGGTGACAGTCTCAAAGAAGTCAACCATGTTCAACAGGCAAGGTCTGCCCTTGACAAATCTGAACTGGGTGGGGTCAAGTGCTTGGAGATTGCCTATGTCCTTATTTATGAGATCCATAATAGTACGCTCCATGGTTTTACAGATCAGACTTGTATTAAAATCTGTAGCTTCTTTGAAAGTAGTGAGAAGGCACTGTGCCATGCTACATTAAAATGATTTTCTTCACAGGGGCAGTCAGCATATTAATTATGGAAGAACAGTTTTACAGGTAGCTGGACATACATTTTTTTGCCCATAATTGATGTGAGGTAGAGCAGAATTATCAAAAGATGTGCAACTCAATATTTTGTGCTGAAAGCCTCTGTATTGTCAGTGGCTGTCAGTGCCAGTGATATAAGCTCAGGAATAGCTTATATGCATTTGTCATTATCAGTTTAATAAATCTGAGAGTCTTACTTTGAGAGTAACAAATGGTAGATGTAACTGATGTGTCTGCTTATCTGATTGCTATTTTAACTAAGCGGAAATGCTACACTATTGCAGACTTCTGTATGCAGAGGAGTAGTGGTAAAGGCCATGCCCATGCTTATCTGAACATATTTTATTAATAACAGCCAGCAACCACTCTTTGAGCCAAAACACACGACCAGTAATAGAAATACTTTTATTCAATCCACATAGGGTCCTTCACCATACAAAAGTAAATCCACAGGAATAAAACAGTTCTTCACCATACAAAAGTAAATCCACAAGAATAAAACAGGTCAAGCGCTTTTGTCGATAGACTTCATCAGAACAATTAAAAGTGGTTAATGGCATCATTTTTATATATATCCCTAGTACTTTCAATTAAATAAAACCTTCAGAATTAAAGTGACAGTGCAATTCTAATCTTAAACTTCACATAAAAACTATAATTCTTTAAAAGCTCTTTAAACTCCATACAAACTATTTGAAATAAGTAGAAGTTGTCAAGGTGATAGAAATGTTAGTACATTAAAAACAAAATCAAAAATGGGTTGCCCGATGTTTCAATTCAGGTTTCAAACTAATGTGTTTGTTTAAACCTGGAGCAACCATAGCGTTTAGTTTCAATTGCCATCTACCTTCAGCCCGAAGCAATTGGTTCCCCCAATCACCTCCCCTAAAGTTCTTACCTACAATTTCCAAAATTACAAACCTAAAATAGTGGTCAGGTTGATTAGTTTTAATATGTTTGTACAAAGCATTGTTTTCATCCTTTTTTGAAATACTGTACATATGCTCGTAGATTCTCCTACTCAAACGCCTTTCAGTTTTTCCAACATAAAAATGACCACAAACCTGGCAAACAGCTAAATAAACTAACCCATGAGAAGTACATGTACCTGCAACAAAATCCACAGCTGTTTTATTAGGTCCAAGAAAGACAGTTGAAGTGTTGGTGATGTACCTACAATAATCACAGGCCCCACATTTATAATTACCCTTTCTAAAACATTTCTTGTCTGCAATTGGATTTTCCAATAAATTCTTTACGTTTCGGTTGACCCGATATGTAAAACAAGGGTCATCACCAAGAGTTTTCAATAAATCCGTGTTCCCTTTAAACATCACCCAGTTGTTTTTGATGATATTTTTAACTCCCTGTGATGTTTCTCCATAAGTTAAAACCATAGTTTATGTGAAATCCCTATCAACACCTATATTGTAATTTTTCATATCTTCCTCTTCACCTAATAATGGCTTAAACCTAGTACCCCATTCCAACATATCTGGTCCTTAATAGTGTTAATAAAAGTTAGTGAGTAGCCCTGAGCCCCAAACATATTCACCAGTTTATCCAACTCTGTTTTGAACAAATCAAAATTTGAACACATACGGGCAGCCCATACCATTTGCCCCTTCACAATGTTCCTCTTAACAAAAGTTGGATGACTACTTGAAAATTCGAGATAGTCGTTAGAAAACGTTGGTTTTCTATAGACACTCAAAACAAAACAGTTGGACCTCTCTTTCTTCATTAACTTAACATCTAAATAGTTAATCTCTGAATTCCCACTGTCCCCAGTGAATTTGAAATAATCACATACTCCATTCAAGTAGTTCAAAAACCTTTCATGAACTCCACCCCCTTTCCACAAAATAAAAAGGTCATCCAAAAATCTAAGATAAATTGACCAATACTCATTGTAGGGGACTTAAAAACAAACTCTGCTTCCCATTTGTACATGACAAGATTGGCAAACAAAGGGGCACAACTATTCCCCATCGCCACACCCCTTGTTTGCCGAAAGAATTCTCCACCAAAACAAAAAAAGTTGTTTTTAAGAATCACTTCCATCAACTCCATAATAAAATTTATCATATTATGACTCAAACTGTTTTTCTCCATCAAAACCTCGTGAAAAAACTCTAACCCCATGTCATGTGGGATTGAGGTGAAAAGATCAACCACATCTATGGTTGAAAAACAAACATTTTTTTTGTAATGTTGTTTCTTGATTCTCCGGAGAAAATCCCATGAATCAATAAGAATGTGGTCAATGGACACCAAAGCTTCTCTGACCGTACGGTCAATAAATACCCATAATGGGTAAGTGATACTATTCTGGCCAGAAATAATAAGCCGATAAGGTGGATCCAAAACATTTTTGTGCATTTTTGGAATGCCAAAAGCGATGGGGACTGTAGGATGCTCTACGTATAAAAAAATTGTAAATTTCCTCATTAATAGCACCTTGGTACAGTGAGTCTTCCAACAGCAACTTGATCTTTCTGTAAGAAATGTTTATTTAATTTCTGGAGACACACTCGTATTTTGTTTCATCTTACAACATACAAAAATTTCTATTATTAGAATCCTCTGTGTTAGCTATCACCATACCCCCACCCTTGTCAGGCTTCATAAACCTAACATCAGTATTACCTCTAAAACTGTCCAACAAACATTTCTCAGTTTTACTTAAATTAAAAATTCTTGACCTATGTTCCCTTAAATTCTGATAAATCTCTTGGGAGCATACGTTTTCAAAGGAATTAAGTAGAGGATGTAATGGGGGGGTTGAAACAACTCTTTTTCTTGACATTAATACTTGTATTGTTGTTAATCTGCTTAGAATCTTTAAATAAGAGTTTCAAATTTAACTTCCTCACAAAAATTTTTAACTCAATAAGGGTGTCACAAATGTTTTCCTTACTAGCTGGAACAAACTTAACCCCCTTCATAAGCAGATGAAACAAATCGCTGTTAACTTCAACCCCTGCATAATTAAAAATATTAAATCCTTTGTATGTGTAAACTAAACCATTGTTTTGGACAGCAATTCTTTCATCAATCCCATTACCAGAGCAGTCTCCATGAACTGAAGTTAGTGGTAACTGTTCTTTCTCCAAGCATTTTGATTTCTGTAACTGTTCCGTCTTCCACCCCCCCCCCCCGTTGCTCCTAAAAAACATTATTGTCTTCCCTATGTTTATATAAATATAATCATAAATATAACATTTTATTTGATAAAGTTGAAGATGAAGTAAATGTTAATATCGAGAGAAAAAAGAAGAAGCTGTTAAGGGATGAACATGAGTATAAGAACAATCTTGCATACCCGCTTCCTAAAGCTTATTTGGAAGGGGAGGAAGTAATTGATAAACAGCAGGACAATCAAGGTAATTATTATAGGGCTATACAAGGTGTTAGATCAAATAACAACAACAAACAATATGATCTCGATTACCCACCCCTTAGAAGATCAGCAAGGCTTCAGGATAAATATAAACATAGGGAAGACAATAATGTTTTTTTAGGAGCAACGGGGGGGGGGGGGTGGAAGACGGAACAGTTACAGAAATCAAAATGCTTGGACAAAGAACAGTTACCACTAACTTCAGTTCATGGAGACTGCTCTGGTAATGGAATTCATGAAAGAATTGCTGTCCAAAACAATGGTTTAGTTTACACATACAAAGATTTAATATTTTTAATTATGCAGGGGTTGAAGTTAACAGAGATTTGTTTCATCTGCTTATGAAGGGGGTTAAGTTTGTTCCAGCTAGTGAGGAAAACATTTGTGACACCCTTGTTGAATTAAAAATTTTTGTGAGGAAGTTACATTTGAAACTCTTATTTAAAGATTCTAAGCAGATTAACAACAATACAAGTATTAATGTCAAGAAAAAGAGTTGTTTCAACCCCCCATTACATCTTCTACTTAATTCCTTTGAAAACGTATGCTCCCAAGAGATTTATCAGAATTTAAGGGAACATAGGTCAAGAATTTTTAATTTAAGTAAAACTGAGAAATGTTTGTTGGACAGTTTTAGAGGTAATACTGATGTTAGGTTTATGAAGCCTGACAAGGGTGGGGGTATGGTGATAGCTAACACAGAGGATTATAATAATAGAATTTTTTGTATGTTGCAAGACGAAACAAAATACAAATGTGTCTCCAGAAATGAAATAAACATTTCTTACAGAAACATCAAGTTGTTGTTGGAAGACTCACTGTACCAAGGTGCCATTAATGAGGAAATTTACAATTTTTTATACGTAGAGCATCCTACAGTCCCCATCGCTTTTGGCATTCCAAAAACGCACAAAAATGTTTTGGATCCACCTTATCGGCTTATTATTTCTGGCCAGAATAGTATCACTTACCCATTAGGGGTATTTATTGACCGTATGGTCAGAGAAGCTTTGGTGTCCATTGACCACATTCTTATTGATTCATGGGATTTTCTCCAGAGAATCAAGAAACAACATTACAACAAAAATGTTTGTTTTTCAACCATAGATGTGGTTGATCTTTTCACCTCAATCCCACATGACATGGGGTTAGAGTTTTTTCACGAGGTTTTGATGGAGAAAAACAGTTTGAGTCATAATATGATACATTTTATTATGGAGTTGATGGAAGTGATTCTTAAAAACAACTTTTTTTTGTTTTGGTGGAGAATTCTTTCGGCAAACAAGGGGTGTGGCGATGGGGAATAGTTGTGCCCCTTTGTTTGCCAATCTTGTCATGCACAAATGGGAAGCAGAGTTTGTTTTTAAGTCCCCCTACAATGAGTATTGGTCAATTTATCTTAGATTTTTGGATGACCTTTTTATTTTGTGGAAAGGGGGTGGAGCTCATGAAAGGTTTTTGAACTACTTGAATGGAGTATGTGATTATTTCAAATTCACTGGGGACAGTGGGAAATCAGAGTTTAACTATTTAGATGTTAAGTTAATGAAGGAAGAGAGGTCCAACTGTTTTGTTTCGAGTGTATATAGAAAACCAACATTTTCTAATGACTATCTCGAATTTTTAAGTAGTCATCCAACTTTTGTTAAGAGGAACATTGTGAAGGGGCAAATGGTACGGGCTGCCTGTATGTGTTCAAATTTTGATTTGTTCAAAACAGAGTTGGATAAACTGGTGAATATGTTTGAGGCTCGGGGCTACCCACTAACTTTTATTAACACTATTAAGGACCAGATATGTTGTGAATGGGGTACTAGGTTTAAGCCATTATTAGGTGAAGAGGAAGATATGAAAAATTACAATATAGGTGTTGATAGGGATTTCACACAAATTATGGTTTTAACTTATGAAGAAACATCACAGGGAGTTAAAAATATCATCAAAAACAACTGGGTGATGTTTAAAGGGAACACGGATTTATTGAAAACTCTTGGTGATGGCCCTCATTTTACATATTGGGTCAACCGAAATTTAAAGAATTTATTGGAAAATCCAATTGCAGACAAGAAATGTTTTAGAAAAGGTACTTATAAATGTGGGGCCTGTGATTATCGTAGGTACATCACCGACACTTCAACTGTCTTTCCTGGACCTAATAAAACAGCTGTGGATTTTGTTGCAGGTACATGTACTTCTCAGGGGTTAGTTTATTTAGCTGTTTGCCAGGTTTGTGGTCATTTTTATGCTGGAAAAACTGAAAGGCGTTTGAGTAGGAGAATCTACGAGCATATGTACAGTATTTCAAAAAAGGACGAAAACAATGCTTTGTACAAACATATTAAAACTAATCAACCTGACCACTATTTTAGGTTTGTAATTTTGGAAATTGTAGGTAAGAACTTTAGGGGAGGTGATTGGAGGAACCAATTGCTTCGGGCTGAAGGTAGATGGCAATTGAAACTAAATGCTACGGTTGCTCCAGGTTTAAACAAACACATTAGTTTGAAACCTGAATTGAAACATCGGGCAACCCATTTTTGATTTTGTTTTTAATGTACTAACATTTCTATCACCTTGACAACTTCTACTTATTTCAAATAGTTTGTATGGAGTTTAAAGAGCTTTTAAAGAATTATAGTTTTTATGTGAAGTTTAAGTTTTAAGATTAGAATTGCACTGTCACTTTAATTCTGAAGGTTTTATTTAATTGAAAGTACTAGGGATATATATAAAAATGATGTCATTAACCACTTTTAATTGTTCTGATGAAGTCTATCGACGAAAGCGCTTGACCTGTTTTATTCTTGTGGATTTACTTTTGTATGGTGAAGACCTGTTTTATTCCTGTGGATTTACTTTTGTATGGTGAAGGACCCTATGTGGATTGAATAAAAGTGTTTCTATTACTGGTCATGTGTTTTGGCTCAAAGAGTGGTTGCTGGCTGTTATTCGTGTTGATTTCCACTCTTCTACACACCACCTCGTGTTATTGGTCATATTTTATTAATAATTATTTCCTTTGCATGATTATTTCCAAATTGTTGTTTAACATAACTTTTTGGGTTGACTGAATCTAACTGGCCACAGACACTGATTCAAAATCTGAATGTGTGTGAATGGGCTAAGTTTCCTGTCATCACTTTGTATTAAGCCAAAAAATTGTTACCGTAGGTGTTTTGTGACTGTTCAATTCAATTAAATGGTAAAACACCATTCAGAACAGAAACTTTTTTTCATCTCAAGGAAAAGCCATTTTAAAGAATTCTAAAATAGCCAAAGTTTGAGTTTTGACTATGGACTGGGCAAAGGATGTCAATGTTTTCAGAAAGCAAAACTGTAGCACTCACATTCCATAAAGAGAGCAAAGATAAAATAAGTAGGCAACAGAATACTAAATAATGAAATTTTACAGCTTAAACTGTCCATCCTCTAAAATGTACATCATGAAATAGATTGTCATCTTGGCCAGGAATGGCTTTCTGTCTTGAGACCACTGTTAGATAGAGTCAGTCCCTAAAATTATGTTAAATGCTGGCAGCATACCGCTTAACTGCATAGATTTTCGCAGAATGTCCAGATTTTGCCTCATATTTTTGGTCTGTTTCTCATAAAATTGTGATTTTCTAACAAATTACTGGCAAATCACTGAAGACTGAAGTCAGAACATGACAAACATTTGAGTTTCAGACTTCATACCCTTCAGAAAATTCATGCTAACACAAGAGCTGTTATTCTATCAACTTTCTAAGTTTTTCTAAGAGCAATATTTAAAAGGTGTCCCTATTTTTGGGCCTTTGTCCCCCCATTATTTATGGCTTTGTCCAGATTTCTTGCTCTAAGAGGGTGAGAGGCATGGCTGGCAGTTCATTTGCCACAGAATTAATTAAAATAGTGACAAAAAACAACTGCATTTTAAAATGCTGTCTTAAGTCTAAAAAACATCCACTGTAATGCACGTAGTGTTGGTACAAGCATGTACAGTAAACCTTTGTTTAACTGGCATCCACGGGGATTGGTAGATGCTGGATAACTGGTTGCTTGAGAGTTACTATTAAAAATAGGCCTGACTAATACTGTATCCTATACTATTTGCTTGGTTTGACTTGTTCTCATGTTAGGGAGAAAGGGAATGTATTCCTATTTTCCTTTTTAAAACTCTAAAATTCTAAAAATGTAAGGTATGTTTCTCCAAGGAGGGGGGGGGGTCAGAAAGTGCAACACATGAAAATTGTACAGCATTTCTTTGATATTTTTTGCTGGTTGCTTGAGTTCCGGTTAACTGAGAGTTTACTGTAGTCTGCAGATTATGTATGTCTAATAGTACACTGCATATTTTAATACAAGACAGAACTCAACAAGATACTGGTAAAATTAGTTAGTGATGCTGTTTTCAAATGCAGTACACCTAATAGCTGTTTTAAAGAAAAGAAAAGTAAATGCAAGGTATTTTCTGCTGTTGTTTATGAGGGGTGTAGAATTAATTACATTGCATAATTCAGTTGGCCACATAGTGAAAGGCATGATTCCACAAGTTCCATTATTTATCTATTAGTTTTGTTGTGATCAGGGGTTATTAAACCCAAGACATGACAACCCATAGCTTAAGTAGTTCCCTGCTAAGTGAACGTAATCAGTCCAGAAGTTACTGCATGTTTTTTTTTTTAACCTGAACTGCAAGGTACAATTATTTGTCTGTCAAGTGCATGTACTCAGCTGTGTAGGCTGACTTTTAATTACAAGTATACACAGCATATTGTAGAAATTAGTATTTTAGTGTTACCTAAAATTGTACCACTCCTTCTTGCTTACAGCACTGTTTAAGCATCTTGCTGAAAATGTGAACCACATTTGTTGACAGTCATTCCCATAGCCTGCCTTAAGCATAGGCCAACTAGACGGCCGCCTAGGGTGCCACTCTAGCAGGGGTGCTTTTTCAGTGTTTATTTGGCGTAAGTAGACCAGGATGGGGGCATCAGGTGGTGTGGTGGGGGGTTCCATGGAGCCATTTTGCCTAGGGCACCAGTCAAACTAAGGCCGCTCCTAGTCCTTCCTTACTTTATAAAGTTAATTCATGCTTTCATACCTGCTTTATTCTATTCAGGGGTGGGAGAAGCTGGATTTATTCTAACAAACAATGGTCTGAAATCAGAGAACCAATAATGGCCAAAATAACAGTCTATCTCAGGATGTACCTGCATATTTTTGAGCATTTGAGGATGGACAATTCATCTACAATTTAAAATGTTAAGTGCTGCTAGTCATCAAACCATTTTATTGTGATTTTCCTTAATTAGTCTATTTCAGTTTTACGGTGCTCAGGGTTTATTTTTATGCCCATTTTTTTGCACTGTTCAAGTGTTATATTGCGGACATGTGGTGACAGAAATAAACAGCACTGCCTTCTGCTTTACACCCAAGCTCTTGTTAAAAGATTAATTTATAATCATTCAGTAGCATACAGAGACAAAGCCTAACCACAGCCCAAGCAACCCAAGTGTGATTAGTGGGCTTAGACACTTGATGGCAGTAGGAGGGAAGATGAGTGGGCCCATCCTGTGGTGCAGAATTGGTCACACACACTGCCATTATCCCTCATAGGAAGAGTAGTGATGCAGAGGTGTGATTTGGAGGTGGGCAATAGGTTCATCAAGCTAACAGATAGATTGCATCCTTCATAGTGAGTATGTGGAAGTACAAATTCACAAGTGGAGGACCTTGCCGAGCACCATTTTGAAGCTGTTCACTTATCTCTCCATCCACGGAATGGGGTTATGCCACATAAATGCGGTCTTTGTTGGGGTACTAACAAAAGCAGAAAGCACCCTCATGGCTAGCTGAAGGCTCCCCCACCCCCCAACACACACACACACATACACACACACACACACACACACACACACACACACACACACACACACACACACACACACACACACACACACACACACACACACCTTCTTGGCTCCTGGTAGAATTCTCAGAGAGAAGAAATAAATAGGCAATTTCTGATCAGAGGAAGAATTAATGGTTGGCAGGCACAAGACCAAAAGTGACAGAAAACCAAGACTGAGTTACAATGGTTTCTAAAACTGTGCAGCTGCAAAAAGTTATTAAACCATGGTAAAGGATGTCTGCTATGTAACCTATGTTTAATAAATATTTTGTTAATGATGTCACATAAACTTAAATATCACATATTCAGTTGTTCCTAACAGGCAAAACACATCCTAATATGATTTTATTTTACTTATCTGTTAAATAAGTAAACTTATTAGGCACAAGTACCTTTTCACAGGGTTGACCTTAGATTACTATCTGGTTAATTGACTTACTAAAAGTGACACAAGTTTCAGGTAAAAGCTGAAGAAATGAAATCCAAGCCTACATGATGCATACAGCCTTACTTTTACTTTTCCCTCCTACCCAATGTATTCACATAGTTCCTTATTTTTGTCAGTACAATGTAAAATGTCGATGTTAAATGTTACAATAAAAGGCATTGACAGATGTTGGATGTGTAATAGTACAACTGATTAAGATATGGAGACAGAGATGATAAAACTGTAGGGAAATGGAAAAGTGATTATGTATAGGAATTAATTCTAAAACAATTCATGGTCAGGGTGAGAAACTACCCAAAACCTTTGATATATTGTGGAAAGTGAGTGATTCCAAAACATGGCTTACTCATTACATCTGCAAATGAAGTAGTATGCATGCATTTGCAGACCCCCTGCCCAATTCAGAAACAATTCTCCAAAAGGCTGAATACTCTATGTTCATAAGTAAAAACTGATGGAGTATGCTAATAAATCTGGGGGTGTACATCAAGAGCATATATATAGTAGCAATCATAGATCATAGAATAGAGGCAATACAGCTTAGAATAAATGTGTCCTCAGCAGAATAAACACATATTCAAAACATATTATTCCTACCTGTATTAATCCTGTATTAATTCAGCTGGCCTGTTACCATTCTGATTTGCAAAGAATTATTTAAGATTGCGCATGTCTTATTTATACCAATTCAATCTGTTCTGACCTCACTGTAAAGTATGTTACTTAATGGAATATTCATTTTATTTTTACACTCTGTTCCTTTCACCTTAGAATATTTACAGCTGTAGAGACATAGCACACCTGATAGAGGTTTCTATAACTTTTTACTAGTGCTAGAAACTGTTTATGTAGAATCAGATGTTATCAGGGCTTGAGAACTTCCATTTGTTCTCACTGAACAAATGGATGCTCACTAAAGATATTTTTCATGGTAAAAAATATTAAAATACAGAAATGTGAATGTTCTTCTGCTTCACTTCTCATACGTGACTGCTGTTGGTGGAGTGGCAGGAATACTGCACCACAAAGTCAACTTAAAGACCATTTCCCAACAGCAGCAGTGTACCTCCCCTGCCTGATGTGACTCCAAAGCCCTGAAACTCCTCAAGTTTATCAGCAGTGAGTGGAAACCCCCCCCATCTGTCCTACTGCCATTTGATACCAAAAGGTTTGCCATAGACCATAACAATAAACGCCATTAGACCACTTACCCAAACTAGAAGTGACCAGTGGCCCTTTCCTGCTTGGCAGCTAGTACAGACCCAAACCCTGTAGTCACATGTGCCTTTTGCCTTCATTAACCCAGCCTGTCAACATTTGAAGCCAACCTCAATCCTTTATGTATCCTCATTCAACAACCTCCCCAACCACCCTGGTGAAGATCATAGCCTCACCCCTCCCACCACCAAACCTGTTTGAGAGTAATGTTTTCTATCTCCCTCACCTAACCTGTCATCAGTCAGAGGCTCCTGTCTATCTCTTTTCCCATTCCATTGCCAGTCAATATCTCCATCCCAGCATAACCACACTTTCAGAAGTTAACTTTGACTCCCCAGTGCCATAGTGGCATTCAGGTCTTTCAAGTACCATAACTAGCTGGCTAAAATGTAGACTACTCACCACTGGCTGTATTAGTGACCAGTAATTCTTCAAGACCCAGTCTGCCATGCATATGGAACCAGCTTGAAATCATCCTACTCAGACCTACACACTTGTCTGTATCCTAAGCCCTGGCACATCACTGAACACCTAGAAATCATTTCCCCTTTTGCTAATAAGGTGTGTAATTATTTTGTTCCATTTTTGATACATTGCCTTCAATGACCCACTTAACACATTACATTACTTTGACTGCACTGTTCTGAAGGGAAATCAGATTGTCTGAGACCCTCCAGTTCACTTTTTTGAGACATTCACAGTTCGTTCCTTGTGGACTGCCTTTATAATTTTTGGCCAAGAAAGTTATATGAAGGAGATATTGACCTACATGTACCACACTGACCATCAAAAGCAATGCTGCCCCTAGCTGGATCCCTATTACTCCTCTTTGGCAATGTAGCCTGCCCAGGCTCCTTTCACATTTTGGAAGTATCATTGAGTAACACCATCCTACCTGAATCTCAGCCACATCCAAATGATTAGTTAGTTTCTTCAGCTACCATTTAATGATGCTGAGAGTAAAGATCTTTGGCTTGGCATTCCACATCCCTAGCTTATATCTACCAACTCCATGGTTGCATCACAGTGGGGAATGTGAAAAGACTCAACAGAGTGCACAACCAACTCATACAATACAAGTCATGGCAATCTAACAAATTGTAATAAAACAAAAATAGCACAAAAGCCACTCACATGCAGATGCTGCAATGAAATACAGGTAAATCAGCTTAGGTAATGAGAAGGGTACAGACCTTTTGTATAAATATATATAAATTAAAATCAACATTTATGAGAAGTTTATTCATTTGTATAGAGAATCCAGTGTACCAACACATGGCTAGCCATGTGTCACTGAAAATACTCTGTCCGTGTAAACAAGGACTACAGCCTTGTATGTGAGTATATTGTGAGCAACAATTGCTCATCCTTCAGCTAGGTGAACATATGCAAGTTGGCTACATTTACAAGCACATTTAATAAGGGCATGCAGACTGGACTGACTTTCTTTTGAGTGCAGCAAGCAAATGTAGTAATGTATTCCCTGACTGTAGTTGTAGTAGTATCCCTCACATCCATCATCCCCATCACTGTAAACTTGATGCAAAAGCATTTATATCTTTTACTTGGAGTGCTCTCCTGCAATTAGCAGAGTTATATTGATCACACACTGTCAATGTAGAGTGCAAATCTCTAGCACAGGGACATAGGAGCAGTACTAGGCAAGTGATCACATGAACCATAAGATGCCTAACCATATACATTTTAACCAAACATATCTGCAGTGGTGGTCTGAGAATGCATTAAGGCTGGAACATATCCCACCAGCAAGTCTTGTTTATTAATTGGTATAGATTTAAATCTCCAGTGTAGGTGTTTGTAGAACTCCTGGTTTTGTGAAGAATAGGAGATCAAATAGGATTGGGTCTTTCATGGCTCAGGAAGTAATATACAGATTCAAAGACTCAAAGTAAACTTTATTGTCATTTAAGACCGCACACATGTAGCCTAAGAAACATTTTGTGCATCAGCTCCTTCTTGAGATTACAATCAGAAAGTAAAACAACACGTACAAGTAAATAAATGACCACAACTAACATATACAAGCCTACTCCCAGTACCCATACAAAACAGCAGCAAAATTTCCAGCACATGAATACAGAATAAGTATACCCTCCCCTAAGTTATAATAACTGCCTCATTTAACACATTACGGATTGCACATTGCTTAGGTTGTCTGTCTAATATTGCACTTGACAGGGATGATATTAATAAATATTGCACTTACTTGGAATTTGTGTGGTATATATTATACAACAAACTATAGGTATTTGTGAAGAAAAAAAAGAAAGAACCAACTGAGTTAATGTCCAGTTCTTTGGGGCATATGCCTGAGTTCAGAAGTCTGACCACTGTTGGGTAGAAACTGTTGAATCTGGTAGTCTGGTGGCCCTTCTGAAGCTTCTTGCAGAGTAAAGTTGTATCATTTGAAGACTGGTACCCATTACCCTCTCTGCGACCCTCACCACTCTCTGTAGTACCTTCCTTGCTGTAGTTGTACAACTTCCAAACCACAATGAAGTTGCTGGAAAGGATACTCTCAATGGCACCTCTGTAGAAGGTGGAGAGGATATGAAGCAGGAACTTAGCTTTCTTCAGCCTTCTCAAAAAATGGAGGCATTGATGCACTTTCTGGACCAGCTGACTGGTGTTTTCTGATCATGAGAGATCCTCTGATATGTGTAAGCCTAGGAATTTCATACACTTAACCCTCTCTGCACTCTCAGTATTAATCATGAACGCTGGATGGCTTGTTTTCTTTTTCCTGAAGTTGATGATAATCTCTTTGGTCTTGCTTACATTTAGGTCAAGATTGTTCCCCTCTAACCAACTTTTCTCTGTATGCTCTTTCATCTCAGCAAACTTGATGATATGGTTAGACTTGTGCTTTGCATAGAAGTCGTGGATCAGGATGGTGAACAACAGTGAACTGAGAACATATCCCTGTGGAACCCCAGTATAAATCTTGATACACTTTGATGTGCTCGTACCTGAACTCACTCTCTGTGGCCTCTCAGTCACCTCATCTCAGGTCATCTCAGACCAGCCATTAGACTACTGTTCATAAGGAGAGTCATACTAATCTACTGGGTAGTTGAAGAATTTAAGATCTTTAATGCTCTGGGTCAAAAATATTTGGGGCTTTTATAGTTGAGTGATATGCGTGATTTATTTTATGGACAAGAACATCTTATTTCTACAGTGCAGTATGTGTCTCTTATTGTATGATACAACCGAAGCACTATTGTATGTTCAGTGACTTACTATGGCAACTCTGAACTGCTGCTTTTTCAAGTGCTTGTGAAGTCTCAATAATTTTTTACCATGACGTCCTCTGTATTTAGTAGTGTGTTACAAACATTACTTTTCCATCATTTTTAAATGTTTTTCTCATTCAGCATTAGACACAAGGGTACTTTTCCATTAAACCACTACCACGTCTTCGCGTGTTGTAATGTTAAAACATAACTTGTATAACAGCAAACTTTTTATGTATTTCCACACTACAGGCGCCGTGACTGATCATATAAGTCATGCTGCAGCTCTACAAAATGTATAAAACATTTGAAAATGTGAACCCAAAGCTGTTAATTGCCACCTTTAGAGCACAGGTGTAGGTTAGCATATGGTCCCAGCAGTGGCTTCACAGAAAAACAAACGAGGCAACTGACAAATCGGATAAACTAACTTTCGTACACCAGGTAATTTCAGTAAATTATTCTTGCTATTTTTCTCTTTAAACAGATGGCCTCCTGCTCCATTAAAATGCTAAGCCATTACCTGTAGCGTCCTGCCAGAGGTACTTCTTCTGTGTGCCCTTCTTTCAGGTTTTTTTTTTTTGGCAGTATTAACTCAGTTTCGATTCACTTAATAGTGTTTTGAGGAAGCTGATCTTTTCCCACTGATAATTCCAGCAGTTCTCAAGTACTTCCTGTAACAGACACTGGCGGAGTTATACTATAGTGCATGACAGGGAAATGGGTGCATTCTCAACACTTTCTGTCAACATTGTGGTTATAAAAAGCCTGGCTTGATTATTGTCACAGTCATCAGTCTTGGATCCTGCCTACAAGTGAAGAGCAGCCTCGTAGTCTTTGCATCTTCTGCTTTCTATTCTAGGGTTAAGTTTCGCTTTCCATTCTCCTACGTAATCCGCAGTTTCTATTCGTCAACCTGTTTATTTTGACTATCAAGTGCTTCTGGCATGCTTACACACGAGCACGAGTCCTACTTCATACCACTCAACCTCTTAGTGCATGAAATGTGGACAAAGCCCGACAAAACAGGGGACAAACATTCAACATTTGTCAGTCCTGTATCAATGAGTAAATACCGGCAAAACACAGCACCGCCAGCACCGTGAAGACGTGGTAGGGGTTTAATGGTAAAGTACTGACACAAGAGATTAGAATCGATTGGATAGTATGCTTTCACACCATCTACAAGCAGTGGGTCTAATAGAAATAATGAACAGACCAATAAAAGACAAGATCAGAAAAGTGAATGCAAACCAAACTTTGTAAAGGTCAATAATTTTCTCATCCTCTAGCCCTCCCTCAGGGGTCCACTCTCTATACAGTAACCCTTTGTCCCAGTATGCAGATTCCCCCTTCCCTTGAGAATCAGGTGCCTCACTAGCTACCTCTCTCAGGCCTTGTAATGTATGGTCTGAGAGCTGAGCCTGTCTCAACTCTCTCTTTGTAACCCTTCCCAGCTCCCCTTCCACAGGAAGTCTGGTATCCTCTGGCAGCAATGCCTTATTATCAGCCTGGGTACTACTACTCACTTCTGCCATTGCAGTCACTCTGTCCAAAGGAATATCAGTACCCACAAGCAGCTGTGGCTCACCTTCAGTCTCACTGCTACAGGGTAGCTTCCTCTCTGAAGTAACAACCTCACTAGTCCTGCCTGCAAGTGTGTGGGTCTACCTGGGTCTCCCCCAGGCTACCAGATCCACATGCTTGCCTCCAAGTCTGACTGCATGTAACTGCATGAACACACAGTACTGCATTATCAAAATCATTCCCTATCAGGACATCTGCAGGGGTATCCTCAAACACACCTACTTGCTGGCTTCCTTCCACCCTCCCAGTCAAGGTGAACCCGAGCAAAAGGTATTTGGAATGGGGTCCCTCCTACACCTCTGACTGGAGTAGACTGCCCAGGCAAGTAGGGCTCCACTGTAACCATTGCCGGCTTCATAAAGGCTATGTCAGAGGCTGCATCTCTCTTAGCAATGGTCTCTTTGCCATTCACTAAGATAGGACATAACCTCTTGTGGTAGTTTGATACCCTTGTTGTCTCGAGACATTCCCACTTACTGGCTCTCAATTCCCTATTACAAGAGAATGTGTCTTGGTTGAACTCAAAAGCCTGAAATGGCAAAATATCGAAGCGGCTTTTAAGGGAATTCTTTCCCTGGGAAAGAATTTGCTTGGCCGCTTCGTTACTTTGCCATTTTTGGCACTGTAGTGCGGTCTCGGAGTTGGTATATTTAAGTAGGGGGGGGTGGGGGGGGCAAAGCCCCCCACTTAATGTAATGTTTAAGGTGTTTTTTTTGTTGGAACAGCGATTTTTTTCCCTAGTTAAAAAATCGCTGTTCTGACAGTTTGAAATTGTAAGCTTTCGCTTACATAGGGTCAATTAATCACCGTTCATTTTTTAAGCATTCAGTGATCTAATATAGACCCCTGGCTCTCTCACCTTTTGTTCCCCACCTTGCCTCCAGGGACATCTATATGCTACATGGCCCCACTGGTTGCATTCAAAACATTTAACCCTAGGTCCTGGACGTGTACCGGACTAGTGGCTTTCCCTGCTACTGGCAGATTCTGTTGGGGCAGTCTGGGCTGCCCACCATGGGTTCTTTTAGACCCATGAGCAGCACCAGGTGTCCCTTTCTTGTGCAGTGATGTCCTGCTTGCTAGGTATAGGTCTCCCGTCTTCCCCAACTCATCTACAGTAAGGCATTGTCTATCAGCTAACCAGATCCTCATGTCCTCAGGCAAAGTGCTAAGGGCCTGTTCCCTCACCAAAAGGTCTGCTAGCCCTTCAAAAGTGGTGACCTGATGTCCACTCACCCATCTATGAAAATAAATGCTTAGTTCAGCAACATATTCACACACACTTTCATATGCCTTGAGTCTATGCTCACAAAACGTTTTCCTATAAGTTTCAGGTGTTAGCTTAAATAATTCTAATAAACTGGCCTTTACAACATTATAATTTTAAAAGTCATTTTCAGACAGTTTGGACAGAACAGCTACAGCTTTACCATGGAGTAAGGGGGTCAGGAACCATACCCAGAGCCCTTGGTCAACATTATACTATTTACATACCTTCTCAAACATATGAATGAAACTATCAAAATTATCTCCATCTGTAAACTGTGGAAGAAATTTACTGACCTTTGTTGCTTCTGGGGTTCAGTTACTCCCTTCCCCATTACCTCCATGACTCTGGCGAAGAGTCAACATTTCCTTTTCATGTTGCCTCTGCCTCTCCTTCTCCTCAGCTTCCAGCCGTAGCAGTTTCTCATTCTCCTCAGCCTGCAGACACCGCAGTTTCTCATTTTCCTCAGTCTCTAGATGCCTCAGTCTCTCTGCTGCTTCTGTTTCCAAATGCTTGGCCTCCAACTCAAGTCTCTTTAGCTCCAGATGGATTTTAAGTCCTGTGTAGAAAGATTTAGCGGTCCATTCTCTGAGTGTTGTACATCTCCATGGCCAGTCTGGTCGTCCTTCTGGTTGCTATTCTCAGATGCAGCTGTGACTAAAGCTGCAATCATTTTCTGCTTTAGTCAGGTTTCCATGTACTAGTCCTTTAACCTGGCACTTCTCAGCCAACTAGTTTCCTGTCAGCTTGCCATACTCCTCTGATGATATGCTTGCCTGCTCTCCCTGACTAACTAACCTAACAGAAGAAATAAAACAATTGTGATATGAACTCTGAATGTTCACTGCATGGCTGATTTAGAGTACAAAAACACCTTCAATGATCACTGTACACAAGCTACAGGAATTCAATGTCCACACCACTACAAGCCAATTAATATGTGATATGGCTATCTCATCACTATCAACCAGTTCATATTTGACACCCGTGCCCTGGCCCACTAATCAAGGAGCCTCAATCCTCACCACTAACACCAGTGAGGGATGTGCACATTGGGAGGATGAACAGTACACACACAGTAAAGTACACTTTCCCTTAAGAGCACACAGAGATCACAGTCAGGCTGGGGTGGTTTAACCCCATCTCTCTCCAGATCACCAATAAGATTCCCCACTGGCACAACTATAGGGTTAAGATCTCAGCCGAGTGGTCAAGCCAAAACCTCTAGCACCCTCTCTGTCTAACTAGTGCTTCATGTCCCTGCGCAAGTAGCTCACACACACACACACACACACACACACACACACACACACACACACACACACACACACACACACACACACACACACACACACACACACACTTTGAGATTTGATTTATATACAAACACACAGCCACTCCTGGGGAAGGCTGGCACAGGTTCTCCAGCTATACCCCCTTCTGCCCAGACTATACATTAGTACCACCTGCCACCAGTCACCCTTATCAGCTACTATAAAGGCCCTTACCAAAGGGTGTCCAATTCTACTGTGCAATGTTACCATTATCCAAATGGTAAGTGAGACTAAGACTTGAAGGCTATTTAGGAGTGGCTTGTACAGTATCACCAAATACATGCAAGCACTCTAAGAGCTTGTATATCTCTACACAAACCAGCCACAATTAAAAGGTTTAAATATATTTAATAATAAATAATAAAAGCACAAGACAATACTCATTAGCTCAACACAGTGATGATAAAGTTCAGAATCACAGAAAATACTTTAAAATAACATTGCAGAACAGTCTCACATGAATACAGAAAACATCTAGACTACTCTTGCTATATTCCTATCTATTTCTAAGAGAAACTATGTTCTAAATAACTTACAGAGGAAGGCAAAGTGCTGGTGATGTTGTCAGATCCAGAACAAAATACAAAATGCACAGACTTTCTCTCTGAGAGAGTTCTTAAATTAATAATACACATTACTGCTGAATCATCTCAGATTACATAATTCTCGTCATCTCTGCCTAAGTTTCCCAGGGTAGCAGGAACTTAAATGTTAACATGTCTCTGTTAAAAATACTTATATTTCAGAAGCTGACAATTCTCTCTTAGAAACTTGCCTGAAACTGAAAGTTGTAAAGCAATTAACATGGAAACATTTAATTACCTCTGTTTCCAGACAGTAGAAAGAAGCCTCTTACATAGACATCCTGTATCTTAGCTGAGATAAACTAACTTTATAACACATCATAAAACCCTTTACTTATCAACTTATTTTCTTAGTGTTTTGCAAGCTAACTCTGTATATTTCAACTTCTACTATGAAAACATACATTTGCATATAGTTTATACTCCTTTCTGCTCTTTTCCAGCAGGGTGCACTGTGGTTACAATCTTGAAGCTCAGTACAGAACATATAGTTTTCTTACATTTTTAAGGCAAGCATACAAATCATATTACTATTCACAAATGACATTGAATTATTTACATAGTTCTATCTAGCTGTGCTGGCAGTATCACATTTCTATATAAATCATATTAATATTTTCAAGTGACAAAAAAGCACTTGGAAGGTGTTGCAATAAAATCCAAAGTTGCCAAGTGGTAAATCCCAAAGAAAACTTCCTTTATTGACACAAGTAAGCACTTTCAGCCATGACCATTTTCAAAGCGCTTATTTGTGTCAATAAATGAAGTTTTCTTTGGGATTCACCACTTGGCAGCTTTGGATTTTATTGCAACACCTTGCAAGTGCTTTTTTGTATATTGATCTTTGAACCTTCACTTGTACAGTGGCATATTTTCAGTTTGTTTTTCATTAATATTTTCAAGTGACAAATAATTATTTACAAAATTCCAGCTAGCTGGGCTGGCAGCATCTCAATTTATCACAGAGGACATCAGCAGCATCTGGTGACAAGAAGAGGGGAGTAGGAGTGTCTCACATGCTATTCTAAAATGTGCACTAACTGAACACAACCACACACACACACACACACCAGCTGATGGCACTGAGACTAGAACTCTTACCTAACTAGTTACACAAGCTAGCGAACTCATTATTTAATGCAAGCACCACAGCAGAAGTCTGACTTTGGTGCTGCTACAAGACACTTTTTCTAGCAGATGACATCATCATTGGATGATTGGCAGAAGATGTTGGGAGGCCTGTATGAAATGGCTGTGTAGGCATGTACGACTGTCAAAATATGTGTTCTGTATGGGAGTGGATTGCTGACAGTAGGATATAGACTCAAGCTCTTCTGACTATGCTCACACACCCCAGTTGACTACAGTGAGATTAGAACCCTTACTTAGTTACACAAGCTAAGAGATTTCATTACTTTATGTAGGTGCCACGGCACAAGTCTGATTTTTACACTATTGCTGGATACTTCATATTGGATGACATGATCAGTGGATGTTTGGTAGAAGTTGTTGGGAGGCCATGTCAATAAATAAATAAATAAATAATGGGTGGGGTAAGAGAAAAAAAAGAAGAAGATAATTAGAGCCATCATATGTCACATACAATAAATTACTGCAATAATAATATATTTTTATTTTTATGTTAACTGCACTTTTTAAAAACTACAAACTAAGACTGAGAATTGTTCCAAAGAATCCTTGCAATATGCATATATTGCACATGTTTTTAGAAACAATACAGATTGAGTTACCAACATGGCATTTATGTCAATTTTGTTGAAATGAGTATTTAATAATTTTACAGTGTATTTATTACCTGTGAGATTTGAACCCACAACATATGAATACACTATTACAATTAACTCCTACAATTACCTTGAGCTACAAAATGAAGCATGCATGCTTGATTTTACAGTTAAGATGTGCATGTTTAATTTGCTAGTAATATATAGAAGAGCAATAATTTTAATAAATTAACAATTATTTTGTGCTGCATACATACCCTATTGGTTCTCTTAGATGTTCATGATGGGCTTCCCTGCTCACTGAAATCTCCTGGACAGCTGTAAAATAATGAGGAGAGAAAAAGAGAAAAGCATTACGCATATCAGTCTTGCCTATCTCCAGCTTTGACTATAATTTAACTGATGGAGGTCAGAAGTGCTAAACTCATCCAGCCACTGCTTGAGTTGTGCCTGCTTGCACCTTTTCAGGTCATTCTAGTGGTGCTTGCATTGCTCTCCAGTGTGTGGAATGCCAGTCATGCTGGAGACAGCCTTGGCAAGACTATTCCAAACCTCTGATTTATATTGAGACCCACGCCTGCAATAACCTACAGCTGTGGCACTTTACAAGGAGTCCAATGAATATTCTCGACTCTTCTACACTCCGTCTTTGAGCCCTAAATTGGACACCTTACTTTCTAGCTCCTACCATGTCTGCACGTCATACAGCAAGAGTTAAAGTGTTTTCCTGACAATTTGTGATATCACATTTAAAGGTCAGTGTGCAACCCTGCACAATGCCAACTGTGTTTGTATGACGTTAAGCAGAGAGCAAAAATGCCAAACAGAAAGGAAGACAGTTTATGAATTAGGAAGGCTAATGTGACAGTTGGTATTAGTTTATGGGTTGGATGCTGCAGTCAGTACCTGTTAGATGATTTAACTTTTCAGATGTATATTGGGGGTATACATTTTATGACCTGACACATTTTTTGTGTGGTTTTACACACTGATAAAAGTAATCGTACAATGTGGGATTCAAACGTATGTAAAATAGACAATATGTATTTGTCTACATAGTTCTTTTATCTCCTTACCACAGAACTGTTTGTCAGACATGCTCATTAATTATATAGGCACATTAAAGAGTGCGTGGTTAACCATGTATGTGTATGTGACCTGACAAGGTCCTGGTTTATACATTCATGTCTATATGACTATCAATGAATTATGAAGTCTATCCCAGAGCAGAAAATACACTTTTAAGTACAGAAACATAATTTTCAGTATACACCTATTCACACAAATAATTCATATGATATTCACTGCTACGAATTCCTATTGGAACATTGAATTTTCAATTGTTCGAATCACTAAAGGTCAACCTTTAATGATCGAACAATTGAAAATTCGAATTCTTCAAAATAAACATTAAAAAAAAAAGAAAACGTAAAGGGAGTAGGCAGGGGGACTAGCCCCCCTGCACCCCCACCACTACTTAAATATACCAACTCCGAGATTGCGCTACAGTGTAGGAAAGGAAAATCTTCCCTTTCCGCACCTTAGTTCATTAAAGTGCGATCTCGGAGTTGGTATATTTAAGTAGCCAGGATGTGGGGGGTGCAGGGGGGCTTGCCCCCCTCCTTTAACCCATCAGGGTATGTTTTTTTTGTTTTATTTTTTTTTTTAATTTCAAAGTTACTGAACTTCGATCATATGGTGTCAACCATATGGTATTCGACGTTCCGTAACTTCGATTTTGTAATAGGTAACCCACTGCTACACATAAGTATTATGTATAATTATCTGTATATTGTTCTCTATTTATAAAAACTGAGTGGAACAGCATTAATAAAAATTGGAGTGTGCTAGTTAGAATCCTAACTCAACTGTATTGTGGCCATGAACTTGCACCAGCTGCCACCGGGTCTATATCAGAAGCACGAAAAGACTAAACCGAACACTCACATGAGCGAAAATGCCAGGAATCGAAAGTGTGATTGTGGGGTCATGTTACAGTGAGGAGTGGGATATTTGCCCTTTCCTCACTGTAGTGCGTTCTCCCATCCACTCGTCAAGATTTCTCATTTGGTGGGGCCACCCCAACCTGGATTTAAGACTATTTCAGATTGTCAGAAATATAAGCTATTATTGTGTATTAAAAATAAAGCAATATGTTTATTTAATTAGCTTATATTTTGTGATAAGACATGTTAAAACAGAAGTAAACTATTAGATTGCACTTACATCCCCTGTAGTTCTTCTCTTAGGATGTGCTTAATTCACTTAGACATGTTATAAGGGGCTTCTTTGATGGGCCACTGTTGCCCTGTATATAGATGGTGCTTTATCAGGTGGGTACACCTTGGCTTACCAGTAAACATGTTCCCAAACTGCTGTAGTGCTTTCCAGATCTTCTGGACCTGGGTAGAAGATGGCTGCACACTTCCCCTTGCCTCTCTTGGCATTTCTTTGCTTTTTTTTCCCCTTTTTCTCTCTCCTTCCCCTCCTTGTGTTCATTTGACTCATGTCTTTCTCTATTTCACATCCATTGCTCAAAAGTAATACATACTATAAAAACTTTCTTCTTTGTGTATTATTTTCTTCATAAACTCATTATAATATATGATGATGTGACAGTGCACAAGTACTCTACTTAGTGACTTTACTGAGCTGAATTCTTGTAAAGCAACTACTTATGATTGTGTTCATTTATGCTACATATTATCCTTATACAGTTCTATATGCTTGCTGTTACACTATCACTGTTGGACTGATAAGGATTAATGCTTATTGTTTATTTTGTTGTATTTATGCTGTGCTGAGTCATAAAATGGTCTAGGTGGATCAATGCTCTACTTTGGTTAATAAATGTTAAATGAATAAATAAAAAATATATATTTTTGTAAGTTAAGTTCTCTTTACACTCTGGCATCTTTGGGAGATGCTGTAGTCAGCACCAAGAAGACCATGCTACTGAGAAGCAGGCTCGTTATGAAAGAGGAAACCTGGTAAAATCTTCTGACTTTTCAAAGTCCACAGCTCTTGCATCCCATGATCAGTGCCTTCCAATGTCAGGAAGTACTGGACAAATGATCAATAACATTGGACTTAATGGTGGGGAGTCTTGGGAAGGCCAAAAAACAGCATGAAAAATTCTAACCTATATTATACATTCATTCATAGGCTCATAGGTCTGTACTAGGCTAATGGCTCTGGGGCCTTTACAAGCCTATCCATAGGATTACCCTGGCATCGTGGCACCCGACCTTAGTTCCCAGTGCGTCTGTCGAGTAGAGCCACTGGAGTTATTCACAGGGTAAATTTTCTATTTCCCATCCACTCATCAAGATTTCTCTTAAACAGGGTCAGTGAGGTGCTCTGCTTGACACGTATGGAAGTCTATTCTATAGCATGAGCAGTCTCTGGGTTATGAACCTGTCCCTCCAGTATGTTCTGTTGATTGTGGTAATGAGGTTGAGGTCTCTGGAGCGTGTGGTGTGGAGGGATTGGGATTTCTTTAGATGTAGCATTTTTAATAGAGCTGGGTCAGACATGGCTTTGTAAGTCAAGCAGAGATCACCTCTAAGTAGGCGATATGAGACAGAGAATAGTTGGAGTTTTTTTTTAGTCTGTCCATATAGGACAAGTGTTTAAGACCTAGGATCCTCTTTATGAGGTACTTTTGCGGCATCTCCAGTTGTTGGAGGTGTTTAGTGAGGTACATGCCAAATGGGACATTGTACATGATGATTCACCTAATGAGGGAAGAGTAGAGGGAGACAATGACCTCTTTCTTCCTGGATGCAAAACACTTAGTAATGAGATGTGCCACAGAAGGACCTTCTGACTACAGTAGCAATGTGGTGATCAAAAGAGAGGTTGCTGTCAACTTGTGTCCTCAGATCTCTTATAACACCTTCTGTGTTCAGTGGACTACCATTGATGTAGTAATTCATGGGAACTGTTTTTTTCCCAAAGGAGATGATGACACATTTTTTAGCATTGAGCTTAAGGCCATGGTTCTGACACCAGTTGTTGGCCTCAGTAAGGCCATTCTGTAGGATGTCAACAACACTTGGGGAGTTAATAATAGCTCCCAACTTGCAATCGTATGCAAACTTTGTCAGCCAGAGTCCCTTCGTGTTGGCCTAGACTTCATAGACGTAGATACTAAACAGGAGAGGACCCAGGACCGAACCCTGTGGGACTCCACTCGTGACTAGTCAGCAGTCTGACTTGGAGTCAGCTACTTTCACACTGTAGGTTCTATATTTGAGCCAGTTTGCAACCCATCTAGTGATATAGGGGTTGATGCCTAGCTTAGTGAGTTTTTCTATGATTCTTGAGTGGGGAATGGTATCAGAGGCCTTGGCCAGATCAAGGTAGGTTGTATGAACCACCTTGCCTTCATCCACAGCTCTGGTGACTGACTCAAAGAAGTCGACCAAGTTAAGCAGGCATGATCTATCCTTCACTAAACCAAACTGTGTGGAATCCAGAGTTTGGAGATTCTCTATATCCTTGTTTATTAGGTCCATGATGATGCGTTCATAGCTTTGCATATTAGACTTGTCAGGCTAATGGAGCGATAGTTCCCAGGGTCTGCAGTCATTCCTCCTTCATGGAGAGGGATGACTGTAGCAGCGCACCATTTGGTAGGGACAAAGCCTGAGGTGAGGCTGTGATTGAACAGGGCACACAGGTGAGGTGCCAGTTCACCCTGTAGTTCATGTAGAACACAGCTAGGGATATTGTCAGGTCCCATAGAAGCTATATTCTTGGCCTTGGACTGTGCTGTTTTGACCTGTGCAACAGTAATACTTGGTGCCTGGCAATCTACTGGTATTGTGATTGGTCCTTTGGGGGGAAGAGGGGTAAAGTTGGCACTGAATCTGTTTGCCAGTATATTGGCAATATATGTTGGCTTGGGTAAAGAAGGTACCATTGTGCAGTAGCTCAGAGCAAATCTGGGTATTGCCATGAAGATTCTTTACATAAGTATAGAAGGCTTGTGGTTGTCTTTACTATCTGCTCCTATTATGTTTTCATAGCTAGCTTTAGAGGATCTGATGAGGGATCTCAACTTTTTGTTGAGGCTGATAAGGGAGTTTTTCCAGTCTTGAGACTTCACCTCATTCCGCATCAGTTTCCTCCTTCTGTTGTAGAGTTTGTTTATGGCAGGGGGCCAACCAGAGGAAAGCTTCTTGGTTTTATTAGGTATGGTGAGATCCATGCATTTGTGTACGTGTACATACAGTGCATTGGTGTATGATTCGGTGGTCATGCAACAATTCTCCATTTGCATGGGTGCTGAGAAGTTAGTCACCTCTGTTTTTAGGAGCCCAAAGTTAGCGTTGGAGAAGTTTTTCATGGTGGTTACCTTTGGGGGGGGGGGTGAAGGGTTGGAGGGACGTGGATTTCCAAGGTGATTAGTTTGCGGTCAGATCTAACCAGGTTGGAGTTGACTATTGGTGTAGAGCAATGGTCGCCCATGTTAGTAACGACCAGGTCAAGGACGTTGCTACCTCTAGTGGGGATAAGAATGAGCTGGTCCAGAGCATGGGAATTAATGAATTCCAGGAAACGCTGGGCAACTGTATTGGTACATGAGTAGTTTTCCCAGTTAATGGAGGGGTAGTTGAATTTGCCCAGTATGGGAATGTTAGATTGGACCCTAATATTCTCCAGGGAGCTTAGGAACATGGAGTGTGTCTTGGGACATGGATGGGGACCTATAGCAGACTATGACCTGAATTGCTGTCTTACCCAATGTTAGCTGCACCTGAAGTATCTCTGATCCATTATGTTGGGCTACCAGTCTGGAGATGTACTCATCCTTTATGAATATGGAAATACCACCACCTTTGGAGCTTCGGTCCAAGTTCTGGGGCCGAAGGATGTGGAATGAGTCATAGCCTGGTAGTGCAGGGGTGCTTTCTGCTGCCTTGAACCAGGCCTCTGTTACAGCACAAATGTTGATATTCTCTATTTTAAGGAGTGCTTTGAGTGAGTGCATTTTGAGATTTTAGACTTCTAGCTTTGAGCAGCATGACCCTCAGCTTGCATTTGTTTGTAGCTGTTACAGTGGTAATTTGGTCTTTGGAACACCACCTAAAAATGGCACTATAGGGGTGGCAAGAGCCTTGGCCAGTATCCAGAAGCCCAGGGGTGACAGATGCAGGCCATCTCTGGCAAAGCATTGAGGTCTGTCAATCATGTCATCCCAGGTAGACAGATACTGGACCCCCTTAGAATGACACCAGAAACTTAGCCAATTGTTGAAATCAATAATTTTCCTGCTTGTATTGTGGTATAATTCTGGGTGATGGTAGGATGCTGCTCAGGGCCAGGGACATACCCTCCTGGGCTACATAATCCACACGGCCCTCCATGTCTCTTTTCATGTAGTCCAGGGAGGTATATCTCAGGTCATTCACACCCACATGTACAATGACAGAGTCATATTTGTACTTGTTGTTGCCGGACCTGAGTGCATGCATTATGTGGCGGATTCTGGCACCTGACAAGCAGCAGACTGTTACTTTCTCCTTATTCAACATAGTGAGTGGGACATCAGTGTGCCTTACTATCGAGTCACCTATGACTAGTGTGTTGGGCATGCTGTTTTGCCTTAGGGACTTTGGTTGAGTGGCACACTGTTTAGGAGAGTTATGTGTCTCGTGATTAGTGTTGTGTTATGGTGGTTGAGTGCATTTCTGCCTTGGAGGTCTCTGCTGTTTGGGTAGATTTTTATTGAGAGCCTCCATGAAGGTGGGTGTGTGGTTTGTGTTTTTATGTGAAGGCAGTGTTGGTGTGTGTTCTGGAGGGCTATGTGTTCCATGTGGTATGGTGCAAGTGCTGACCTTATCCTCTTGACCAGCTATTCCAGTCTTGGCTGGAGAGTGTGTAGCTTCCAATTTGGATATATAAGTGCATCTCTCGTAAGTCTGAGTGTTGGAAGGTAAGAGGAGAGGGTTGTCGGTGTACATGAGGCAGTTGCTATATTGCCTCAGGATGCCCAAGTTCGCCAGGTTATTAGAAGTAAGCACAGGGAACTGACTTTTAGACATGCCTGGATGGGTGGGCATTAATAATAAGTACTGGAGCTGTTTCCTTGTAGAATGTTTAGTGCTGGTAGCACTTTTGTGTGCTACAATAATTGCTACAAGAAGTCTGGTAAAGTGCTTGACTAATAAGCTAGTAAAAATGCAGGAGAAGAGAGAACAAGCAGATCTAAGGGAAAAGTTGAAGAGCAGACTTTGGCACCACTCAGAAGCTTACAAACAGTCCTGGATACAGCAAGTCTGTATCTGGACTAGACTAGTTACAGGAAAGGTGGGAAACAAGTGCAAATGCAGGCTTTTAAACCAGAAAGTTGAAAGACATGGAAAAAGCTGCCCAAAACGGCCAATAAACTACAATTTCTGGACCTGAAACCACTCCTCATGTGGTAGATAGGCTACTTAGTGCTTACCACTCCCACTGATAAGATAGAAGGCTTCCTTCCAACACAGAAAGGCTTGCGGGGCTCAGAAGTTTACAAACAGTCCTGTATACAACTAATTTGTATCTGGACTAGACTAGTAACAGGAAAGGCAGCAAACAAGCTTAGGATTTTTTTTTTTACAGAAAAGCAGCTAAAACAGCACTAACACACTTGAGTGTGTAGCAATATTAGAGCAAATGGAGTTTAAATAAATGCAATTTATTCAATCTGTATTCTGAACTGAATTCAATTATTGTTTTATTCAACTCTGAACAGTTAAAAAGTGCCACAAAATATACTTATTAGCTGAGAAGCACACTCAGTCAGAACACAAGGAGATTCTAGCATTTTTTTTTTTTGGTTTAGTAAAGTGGAAAGGGAGAAAGTAGGAACAGAAGATAAATCAAGGTTAAGAACCTAAGTGGGTTAGCCTTCTCAAATGTTCTCTCCCTGTGTATTAGGTAGAATGAGCTAATGACATTATACTGGGAGGAGTGCCCCAGATCACATTTAAAGTAGGGGCAGGCAACTGCAAAGCCACCAAGTATAAGAACAAGACACCAGTAAGGAGGGGGCTATTACAGCTACTAGCTCTAGCCACTTAATGAAAGTTTTAAACCACATAGGCAGCGATCTACTTAACACCAAATGCGTGATAAGAGACCTTGGGACCCAGGTGGACAGTAGTCTCTCCTTTGATAGTCACATTGCCACAGTAGTCACAAAGTCCTTCGTGGCACACCTCATCATAAAAGGGTTCTCATCCAGGAAAAAAGAGGTCATTGTTCCCCTCTACACAACACTCACTAGACCCATTATAGAGTACAATGCCCCTTTTGGAATGTACCTCACAAGACATCTGCAGCAGCTGGAAAGGCCACAGAAGTACCTCACAAAGACGATTATTGGCCTCAAACAAATGCCCTACACTGACCGCCTCAAAAAACTCCAGCTTTACCCCATAGCATATCGCCTACTCTGAGGTGATCTCTGCCTAACATATAAAGGTATGTCAAACCCAGAGCTGTTGGACATGCTACATCTAAAGAAATCCCAATCCCTCCGAGCTACACGCTCTAGGGACCTAAACCTTGCCACCACAATAAACAGGACATGCTGGAGGGATAGATTCCTGTCCCAGAGACTTCCCATACTCTGGAATAGGCTACCCATCTATGTCAAGAAAAGTTCTTAATTAGCACTCTTCAAGAAAAATCTTAATGAGTGGATGGGAGATAGGAAATACACCCCAGGGATCACTTCTGTGTCTCTGCTCAACAGTGGCACAGGAAAGTAACTTTCTTGGGTGGCGTAAGCCAGGGAATCTTGTTGGCTAGGCTTACGTAGGCCCTTGGGCCGATAGCCTAGTACCTACCTATGAACCTAAGATAAAGGAGCAAGGAGACTCTAGAGGGTGTTTTAACTGCAAACAAATCAGTTAATCAGTTATATGATACCCAACTAGAACACAGAAACCTCACAAAAATGCACAGAAAAGCACAGATAGAGCACTCACAAACAGAAAATACAACCCTCAGTATAGAAAAACAGTGTACAGTTAAGTAATTTAGTAAAAATGCAATCAGAGTAATGAAACAGAAAGAATCTAGCAATGAAAAATACAGTAGTTAAAACAGTATAAAGCAGTACACAAATGCAGTGAAACAGTAAGAAAAGCTTTATAACAGTGCAAAATGTAGTAGATTAGCTATATAGCACAATTATAAGTATTAAAGAAGTGCAATTAAATGAAATAAATGTAAGAAATAACTTATTCTGCTCTTGGAATCTTAAGAAATTTCTGCTTTGTCCCAGTGATTAATCACCATTCCACAGCCTGGTATCTCATTTTACCCATGTTTTCCTTCGTAAACTTCCATTTTCACCTGCACTTGCACTGAATGGTTGGATTTCCTTACCCAGTTAATTCTCATACCCTGTTACAGTAAATGTGTTTCCAGAAAAACAGATAAAACTGCTTCATCAGAATGCTAAGCACTAATCTCAGGCGTCTCCTTAGAAATTGCATTGCCCACACACCACCCCCACTTATAACTTTTTTTTTTTAAAAAGTATTTTGATTTAATTATAAAGTGGACAGCCATATCACAAGTCACACGGGTAAAAGTGAGGATTATATATCAGTAGCCAGCAGTCTCAGTAGCTCAGCAGGTAGCACAATCACCTTTGGTGCTAGAAGACTGTTGGTTATATTCCCTCACTAGACATTGCATTAATTTCCAGTAGAGAAAATGCAGTATAAAAGAGATGCTATACTCTTGTATGGCATGCCCTTTGGATGACACATTAAACTAAGACCCTGTCTGCCTGAGCTGATGGCAGTTCAGATAGATGTAAAAGATAATATGATACTAATTAAGAAAGAGTAGTGGGAGGTGTTCTGGTCTAATTTCCCCTAGATAGTATGAATGCCAACTTGAGTGTCCCCCAAAAGGAAGCACTAAGATGGTCAACAAAATGTAAATAAATTCATACATGCAGGAATAACTTGAGTATTCACTAAGCATCAAGTTTAGGTAGACTGGAGGAAATCAGAATGCCTTACAGAAACCCACCTGGATGTTGGCAGAATATACAAAACATACTTCATTTCTTCAGCTTTCTATAATGATTCTTCCCCAATCTAACCTAGCCATTATCTAGTTTTAAGATGCTGCTTCCCCACCCAGTTTTGTATGTGATGCTGAAACTGATATCCATGCAGTGCATTTTTTAGTCAAACTGTTTTTCCCACTTTTAGCCAAGTGAATAATTTTTCTATCCAGCTCTGCCTTCTGCCACTCAGCACATGCATCTCATATTTCATTTCTCAGGGATTATTTTGCTGCCATCAGTGACGGCAGCAAGCATTTCACTGCCGTAGACTTGGTAACATTCTGTCACAAGTCTCAGTGATCAGAAATTACCTTAATATGCTTACTATTCCACAGTTATATATTGTGATCATATTCATTAGCAGCCATGTATAAACCTCATGTCTGCAAAAATAAAATACAGTACCTCTCTATCAGTATTCAAATTAAGCGTGATGTTATTACCAACCAAGGTGGTAACTACACCAGTACACAAAACCAGATGGTTAATCTAAACAGTTTGGGATTGAAAGCCCAATGTGTACTCAGCAGCAGAAACAGACTATAGGAGAGTGAGCATTAAACTAGCCACTGATGCAGTGCATAATAAGAAATGTCTGCTCCACACTGACAAGACCTGTAACTACTAGGGAGCAAGAATACCAGTAGGAAAATTATTTGCCCTTACTATAGTGACTCTCAGGCAAATCCCTGGGCCACATAAGGACCCTGTCACAGCCTAGTGATAGGCTCTAGAGAGCCAATAGGTCCAATTAAAGACCAGCCCAGGTTACAGACTTCTTTTATTTCAGAAAATGATTAATTTACATTCTCTCATTCTGCCAATTTCTCCATTTAATTGTTCTAATATTTTAAAGGTGTCCCAGAGTGGTTCTACATTTGTCCCTGATTTGTTGACTGCTATGCTGAGGATTACAATCACTAATGCTAAATACCAAGTTATCGTATAAAGTCGTATACTTTTCATTGCTCAAAAATGCCACGTTTATGCAAAACGGTCGCTCTTGTGAATTTTTAAGAGAAATACAGTAACGTTTAAACTTTGTCCCCAACATTGTGCCCTTGCATCGTTCCCAACATTTTGTCTTTGTCCAGAATTCCTGAGGAAACAAATTGTGAGGAATGTTCCTTAGTCATTGAATGACATGTCTTCCTCTGAGCAGACGATAAACCAGTTCATAAAGCCTATAACTCTATGCCCCCTACTGGACGAACATGGATGTGTATCTTGCAAGTTTTCCTGCAGAGTTCAGAATGTAGTCGTTAGTTTCATTCACATTAGTAAAATGTATTGCATATTTAGACATGATGAAGGTCAAAACTGCAGCGCAAATCTTATCCAGCACAGATGTTCACTTTTGTTCAAGGGTGTAGCTAAGCATACTAGGTGTACTCAAGTACAGTTTTTGAGCATGTCTCAGAAATGCCGTAGAGCAAAGAGAAGATATGCAGCCCAATGCCGGCCGTATAAAGCTGCACAAAACATCACGTCTAAAAATAGCTTTGTGTGTGTGTGTGACACACACATTATCACATTGTGAGTGGCAAAAGAGGAAAACTGTGCTTCCCTTTCGAGTATAGGGGCAACATTTAAGGGTTGAGTAGCACATTTTCTGAAATATCTCAACTGTCCAGAATTTCGCAGAACGTCCAGATTTTTGCTTCATAACGCTTAAGTCAGTTCTTCATAAAATCTGTGATTTCTAGAGAAGCATTGAGGATTTAAATAACTATTTAACAATGACATATATTTGTGTTTCAGACTTTGCACTCTTCGGGAAAAATGTGCAGCAATACTTTTTAAAAAGCAGTATTTAAAGTGAGCCCCGAATTTGAGTCTTTTGTCCCAGTTATTTCTGACTTTACCCAGAATTCTTGCGCCGAGAGGTTATGTTTTAAGGATAAGTTGGTTGTGGGGTCATTGATGTGTACTTTTGAGATCAAAATGTAATTTCCAGGCTACACTCGGGCTATTGTTACGCATCTACTATGTAAAGCTGGCTATTGCTTTGCAGTTAAGAACATTTAAAATATTTAGGTTAAATTTTCTTGCATCCTATAGTCAAATAAAGCCCATCTGCTATACGGGGAAAAACAGACTAGAGCTCCATTCAGTGACTAAAATCAGCCATAAATGAAGTCCAAACTAATAAACGTAAACGCAATTTTAATATTGCTAAAACTCTAAGAAAATACTATGGGCATCCATTCACTTTCTAAAGAAAACCAATTAAGCGGTTGTAAAACTGGTGGGCTTTCTTGTTAAAGGGTTTAGCTGTCTAATACGTTAAAACAAACATGAACGGCTTAAACGTGATGATAAAAAATCTATATTTCGACATTGTTCTACAAAAGGAAAGAGTGCTGTCAGTAAATATGGTTCAGTTAGGCAACTGGATAAATAAGACTTTTGTGATAGGTAAAATGAATCACATGAAGCTTTCTGTGAACAACGGTGCATTAAATAACACGGTAGGCCATCAACAAACATATATAGTTTAATTCATATTTCTTAAAATTGATAAGGAGTTGAAACATTGGTTAGCAAGGAAAACAGCAACCGTACTGACAAAGCGGTCACGGCTTTGTTGGGGGGTTTCCTTCCCACTTCAGCAGGTTCGAAAAGTTAGGCAAGAGACTGCTTAGCATGACCACGTGAGGGCGTGTACTCTGTGTTAGTTGCAACAAATTAAACGTTAAAATTTACAAAGAAATCTAAGGTTGACACTCTAGTACATAACCCGCTGGCATCCTCCTGCAGTTTGCTTTCTGGCTTGCATATTTCCTAATTAAAATATATCATTACATCCTTGCAAACCCTTCTCGAACACCTTCCCCCTATCCTTCCCCCTGCTGAAAGCATAGGGCACACTCTATAAAATCAATTATTTCCTTATCATCTGGAAAGGTATCACCGTTTTCAAACCTCCAGACTTGTTCAGCACCGTCTGCCGAATAAGTTCCCTGTTATGATTTCGTCAAAAGTATAAAAATAGTTAAATTACAAAGGTTTGAATGGGATACAAAAAACACAAGTCTACGAGTCAGGCAGCAGTAGCTGTTGTTGTTCCCAAAGAGGTCCGCACATAGGCTTTAAAATAGCGGGTGGAGCCAAGGTTTGCAGAGCGTCAACAAGCTAAGTAACTGAACGGGTATTATAATATCAAAGTTCTCTAAGTGGTTGCAGCAATGAGTGATACTGAAGCAGTACCTGCGTTAGAAGAGGCTCCTGCCGTTCCAGAGAAAAAGGCAAAGGCTACTAAAAAGACGGCGAAGGGTGCAGCATCTCCAGCTAAGAAAAAGAAGTCTGGTAAGAAGAAGAATCAGCCAGGCAGATACAGTCAGCTGGTGATAGATACAATTAAAAAATTAGCGGAAAGAAATGGGTCTTCCCTCGCCAAAATCTATAGCGAAGCCAAGAAAGTTCCATGGTTCGACCAGCAGAATGGCAGAACTTATCTGAAATATTCCATAAAGGCTTTGGTACAGAATAACACGCTGGTGCAAGTGAAAGGTGTTGGTGCCAACGGTTCTTTCAGACTGAACAAGAAAAAATTGGAAGGGAAGCCCGAGAAGAAAAAAAGTACCGCCAAGCCCACAAAGAAAACCGGTGCCAAGCCCAAAAAGAAGGTCGAGAAAAAACCTAAGGCTAAAGCCACCGCAAAGAAGGTGAAAAAGCCCAAGTCCGTTGCTAAGAAGACAAAGGTTAAGAAGCCAACCAAGGCAGCAGGCGCAGCAAAGAAACCGAAAAAGGTAGCCAAGCCCAAAGCCAAGGCAACGAAATCCAAGAAATAAGACTTTGAAAACTAAAAAAAAAAAACTGTTTAAAGCAGTGCTCGTACAGCTATTGGCGTAAAAGTATACTACCTTTCGCTTTTTTGTGGTATAAACTGACTTTGAGCACTGTTGTGGACTGAAACAGGACAATTTTTTTGTTGGTAAATTATGTTTTAATCCTCTACAAAGACTTGTTTAATCTACATTCTGAAATGCGTAGCAGACTGCTGGCCGGGGCGGCCGTTAGTCATTTTGAATTTGAGGCCACTCCCCCTTGTAATTGAAACTACAAACCAAGACTGAGTATTTCGTAAGAAATCCTATTTTGGGGCTAGTCTCGTGTGTTCTTGTGGGGATTTTTTTTTATTTTTTTATTTCTTGTGTACAATTCTTAAAATGCTCGACCAATTATTTGCTTGTATGTTAAACCACAACCATTTTTAGAAGTGTTTTTGTTAGGCTACAGTTTTTAGAATCGCAAATCCCTCTTTTTCCAAAGCTTACGCTATAATTCAGTTGCACTTGAAAGTACATTTTTGGTGTGAATAAAGCTATTTTTAATATACATTTCCTGGTGTGACGTTTTTGTGTGTTTTTTTCAGTAATGGTGGGAGGATGAAGTCTAGCATAAGCAGATTCTAAAGTTGTGTGTGCATTAAAACTGCAGGCTGTGTTGTAACGGTCGCTCAGCGTGCTTTTTGAACATCCAAGCCATTTCTGTAAGTATACTGCATTGTACTGTTGTAACGAACTAACATCTTAAAGCTGGTACCAGTTACTGACTGCTCCCATTGAATAACAATTGTCAGATTTTCCTGACATAACATTACGACTCCGCAGCCGCAGGTACGTAGTTAAGATATGCCAGTTAAGCTTTAGTTTTTAACTACACAGTTGCGCAACATTCAGTTGTAATAAAGTCGTGGTCTGCAGCTGCCAGCAAGTACTGAATTTTTCAAGAGTCCTATTGCAGATAGATGCTAAAGTTGTAGTGGGATTTTAATTGTATGGGAGCTAGACTATAAAAGAAAGGGTGCAAATGTTAGCTGCCCCCCCCCCCAATGCAGAGCAAGACTGAAATGAAGCCCTTTATAGACTATTCTATGTACACATTTTAGTTCTGTATTCGAAAAAGGTAAAAGCTTAACTGATGCTAACAACTTGGCGCGCCACTAAACTGCGAGCATGGAGTTTCTTGCACATCTGGTCGCAATTTTTTTTCCAGCTCGCCAAACCCGCTCATAACGCTTGGGTTGCTTAAAAAGGTTTTTTTTGTTTGCCATACCCCCTGCACTGTCTTCATAGTGTAACACGAGCAAATAACCACTTTGTGCTAGTAACACGAATTATTGACTGAGTAAGGAATTGAATAGTGTAAGTATACAATTTTTAAATATACTTTTCTGCAAAAGCCACTCGTTTTGGGATGGATTGTAAAGACTACTAATGCTGAGTCAAATTTAGTTCCTCTGCATATTGCATGTTTGCCGTGGTAACGCACATCCGCAGTCACAGTAATGTTGGGTCAAATCCAGAAAGCATAGGCAAATGCTTGTTAATCTACTTGTGTACGGCGAGTGTAATTCACCAGTTTTAGGTGAAATGAAGATGGGCGGAGCTAAAATTTGAGCAAAAAACTGAGATGAAAGCTGTATAATCCAAATGTATCTGCGACCTGTACTACCGCTGCACTGTCTATGGGTGCCCCTTGAATAGGGGTAATCTTATACGGTCTTCTAGCGATTGGGTGGGGGCAGTGAAGTCGCTTTAAAACATCAGATTGTTTTAGCTCCTTTGGTGTGAGTTGAAGTAGATTCCTTGACTAAAGTCTTTCAGCTAAATTTTACTGAGGAAAAGTATGGTCTTTGCATGTGATTCCCTTGGATGAAAGGACGAGGTAGTCTGAACTGAATATGAAAGTCATTTTTATAGATTGTTTGGGAGAAAGGAGTAACTTTGTAAATATATTTATAGAATAATTCTAGTTAATATTCTCGTTCTTCATGTAAAACAATTACATTGTGTAAGATAAATCGGGAAAAGGATGTCTTGCACATTATGGTCACTCGAGAAAATGACAAGTTAGCATCTTGTGCAAGAAAAAAAATGCTGCTGCAACAACGCTCAAGGGTGGGGGAATAAATCTTTTTTAGAGAGTGAACTGAAAGGACTTGCCTAATGGAATACACTGTCCACTGTTTGGAAGTGCACTATGAATCTTCTCATTATATATGTTTCTTTGCCTGATGGGGACTTTCAGCCAAGGGCATCTGTTCTCTGTGGCTAAATTCTAGTTGGGAGGGGGGGCTTCAGCCAGTATGGTGTATGCTGGTCGGAATGACTTGGAGCTGCATAACGTTATTTTAGCAGAGTTCAATATTTGGTCCCTTCAGACTATACTTCTGTGGCTAAAGGACTGTATCCCTTTTAGGAAGGGGCCAACTTTCTAGGAATAGATTCTAGTCCCTTTCCTGTAAGTGACTGGTTTGGCCCCTTTTTTAATAGGAAAGCTGCACTGCTCTTTTGGTTGAGCATAATGGCCAATTTGTCAGCGTAGATTCTCATGGCTGAAAGTCCTTAATTCTTTCTCAAGGGGGTCTAGCCTGAAATGGCTAGAAACTTAGTCTAAGAGCCCTATGGGACAGTGTTCCATGTGCAGAAAAATTACATGCCTAGATGAAATGTTTTCTTTAGCTAGACTCTGCTACTCTAGAGGAAGTTGTAGTACATTCTAGGTTGAAAGGACCCCCTTCCTGGAAATGGGGGGGGGGGGGGTATTAAAAAAAAAAAAAAGTTTACTGGTGACAGTTTGACTTGGAATAAAGCCAGTTTTCAGCAGCGTCCTGGGAGAAACACTCCAGATGCATGTATTTGTAAAGTGGGAGGAAACTGGAGCACACAGAGGATAGAAGCAAACCTTAATCATATGTTTGGCTTGGGAATGAAGTGAATTCCTCTTAAATTATATTTTTATTAAACACCAAAAAGACTGATAAACTGGATTAAAAATCATATTTGTATAATTCAGCGCCCTAACAGTAAATGTGGAATTTGCATACATGCATATGCTTCCTATAATTAAGCTAGAGCCCTAGAATTTTTGGACAGAACCAATTAATTTTGTCTCCAAAGGCCAGAGTGAAATGAAAGTGTTCCAGAGGTATATCATCAAAATAGACAAAGTTGCTTAGTGCTCTACCTGATATCTCATCCGTGGCATTTTTGAATTCCCCAACCCCCCCATAATGTTCGGGAAAGAATAATCTATCACCACACACAGGTGCACACACTCAAAATGGCTTCTCCAGATGGGTGCACAATAACTGCATACATCTTATGAAGGCTACCACCCACTGGTAAGCCTGACATATATCCCAAGCCACGCATTTGTATTTCAGATTCTTCTATGGGGAGATGTATATATTGCACTCCATAGCTGGCTCCATTCTACCCTTCCATTAGAATATGCATGCATACTGGAATGATCCTCCCCCAACTAGTGCTGCCATACTCCCAACCTGCATATTTGGGAATCTGTTTTCCCTCCTAAGGACTGCTACAAAACCACAATTGTTAACTGGTGTGTTTACATGACTGAGGGTTTACTCTTAAACCCACGGTTATGGTCCTTCCAAAATTTCAGGACAACTGAGAAGTCATTTTGTTCAATGGGGAGCCAGCAAGAATTTGAAATGTAAGAGTGGAATGCCTCGATGGTCATCTCTGGAAGTGAGGGAGTGTGAGATTAATCTTTCTCCTCTCGAGCTGATAGACCCAAGTCTAGGATTACCAGGTGAGAATGTGGATTCTCCTTTATCTCTTTTTGGCATCTATTAATGTATTCTTAAATAGTGGATCAGCATGCTTCCTCCTGTGTCTGTACTTCATTAAGCACCTGCAGAGAATCTTCTGAGGGCTACTAGTATTGGGTCTCCAGGATGTCCAATTTTCTGCTTATTCAGTGTCTGGAGATTACATACCAAGACAGGGATGGGACAAATGTGGAAAATGGGATGATGTTATGTGATCCTATCTCGCCTACATTCTGAATGATGGGTTCGGAGCCGATCCCTCGGCTCCGACTCGGCACGCTTATGCCAAAGAGCGAAGTCTCTTATTGGCTGAGCTTACTATATCCCAGGATGCACCACCACCAGTCTCCCAGATCTCGTTTGCCGCTTCCCTGCGAAGACGTGGTCTCGAGCTGGCTGGGCTAAGTAGTTTATTAAACTAACTTTTCTGTCAGTTTTTTGCTGGTTTTGCTCTCAAAAGCTGTTTTAACAGCTATCGCTAACTTTGTGTACGATTTGGACTTGGATTTGTTGTGTGTGATTGAGTTCAGTTTGTTTTCGGCCCCCTTCCATTCAGGGCCTTCCCGGACTGTTAATATTTTAATTACAGGGTCTCTAATAGTTGTTCAAATTGGATTAGAGTTACCTGTTCTTTCACAGGAAGAGTCGGCTTTATTTTTTACTGTTAGCTTATATCAGTAGTTAAAATTTAGTGTACTTTCCTGTCAGAGTGACTAGATTTGTGTATCAACATGTCTCAACCCCATAGGCCTTCGGGCTTCAAGAAATGTTCTAAATGTGCTTTTAAGATGTCTGTTACTGATGACCATCTACTGTGTGTGTATTGTTTAGGGGCAAAGCACTTGCAGGAGTCATGCAGCGTATGTCACGCTTTTTCCTCCAGGGTCCTCCAGGAGAGGAAAAATAAATTAATTCTTAAAGGGTTGATTAAGCCCTCTTTTGAAGAAGCCTTGTCTTCCGCTCCGACTCCTGCCAAAAAGAAAAGGGCGTCGGCTCCGACCAGTCCGTCGGATCCGACTGCCAAGAGACCTAGGCAGGCCTCTCCTTCGGCTCCAAAGACTTCGGAGCCGAGGTCGGAACGGTCTGCCTCGATGCCTCCAGTATCGACTCCTTGGGCTTCGGAGCTGATGGCTGGGGCATCGAGAGGCGGGTCACCTTCGTCGGCTCCACTGCTCTCGGAGCCGACAAGGGTCGCCCGCTCAGACACTTCCTCCTCGGCGCCGAAGTCTACCTCGGCACCGATGGAATCTGGTGTGTGTGTTTCCTCGGCGCCGATTCTCATCGAGTCGCCTCGGAGCCGGTCCCCTAGTCCCTTGGGGCCGAGGGAGAGGTCTTCTCGAACCCGCTCTGTTTCGTCTCGGTCTTCGAGAATGTCGGATTCTGATATAGACAGGGTGCTCCAAAGACTTTTCCAGTCCCCAGTCTTCCAAAATTTGTTTCGCTCCGACCCAGTTGGCTTCGGAGCCGATGACCATGACCCAACCCATTTCTATTCCTCCTCCGTCTACTTCGGCTAGGCGGGAACAGGTGCACTTGGAGCCGGTGGAGATCTCAGGGTCGGCCCCGACCCTTACGCCAACCCGGACACACGGGACCGAGTTTGGTACGCGGACCTCTTCGGCTGGACCCGAGGGTGATGTTTCGGGACCGATGCTTGCGGTTCGAGCCTCCTCTCGGTGCTTCGCTGCGGGACTTCCGTCTACTATCATGGCCCGAGACTGGACGCTCCCAGGATTCTGGAGGTCCGGCTTTCAGAGCCATGAGTAGTGCCTTGTCCAAATCCTCTCCGGCCATCTCTCCGTTTTTACCAGCACCTTCCCTGGGCGTGGAGACTGGGTCTTTGGCAGTTCCCTGTCCGTAGCCAGCGGAGCCCCGAGGCCTGAGGTTACCCCCAGTGGGGTTCCCCTCTTCCTGAGGGTTCTTCGAGTCATCTCCAGAGGAACCCCCAAGGAAGAGATCGTGCAAGAGGAAGCACGTGGACTCCCCGAGTCTATCACATCGGACACGGATATGGATGATGCAGAGGGTCCCTAAGTCGTCATCGGATGATGTCTCCTTTGCAGACATCTTAGAGATCCTCAAACAACGAGGCGGCTGGATGTCCAAACCCCCCTCTGCGGACGAATCAGTGCTCCTCAAGGGCTTTGGGGCTCAGCCCTCCGCCTCCTGGGTGTCTCCCCCCTTCGTCGAGCTTCTGGATTTAGTTTGTCGGGCGTGGGAACACCGGATACCGTGGAACCAGTCCCTTCGCCCAAACAAGTTCTTATCTGCTCCCCCCGAGAAGGAGTTCCTTTCTAAAGGCGTGGCTGTAGATGCCATGGTGGTGGCATCTGCTACACAACAGGACGTGGCAGAGGCTTCAACGTCCATCCATCCTCCTAATAAGGAGTCTAGGAGTATGGATAGGTACGGAAGCGCACCCTGACTTCAGCGGCCTTTACTTTAAGGTCTCTGAATTATTTGGCACATTTTACCAGGCTTCAGAGGGATCTGGTCAAGGAGTTGTCAGACTCCTCTCGGGTAACCTACCTGAGCAGCTAGCCCAGTCCGTTAGCTCTCAGTTGGCTATCCTTACGCCAATTGCTAACTCGTCCATGAGGCTCATTTCTTATGCGGCCGAAGGGCGGGTAGAGCGGCAGGCACAGGCGTTGCTCTACGAGACAAGCCTGGCTCCGCTTGTGTCAGTTCATGGAGGCCTTCAAGTCTTCCTTCGCCGACGCTCCCTTTGATGGGTCCTCATTGTTTGGACCCAAGGTGAAAGACACCCTTACCGCTGTGAGCAAGAGGGAAAACGTTATCTGCCGAGGGGCCCGTTATTCCACTCCCTTCGGCCTTACCCCAAGGCCAAAGGAGGGGAAAATGTGGTTCGAAAATCTCGCAAGTTTTTCTCCCAACAGCAGGAAGATTCCCCGTCCAGAGGCAGAGGGCGGGAAATTTTTCAGGGAGACGCTGTCCCAGAGGCGGCAGAGGGCCCGCAATTCTGGAGACCGCGAGTCCTTTCGTGGCTCTTCAGCCTCCCATACAACATGAGGGATTGCCCGGCTGTGCTGCTCGAGCCAGTCGGGTGTCGTTTTGCCAAGCACCTAGAAGCCTGGGAGTCAATCACTCAGGACAGATGGGTGCTTCGGATAATTGCCGGAGGTTACACCATCCCATTCAAGGCCTCACCCCTTCGTCCAAGAGAATCCCAGACCCACCACCCAGTCAAAGGGAAATAGCAGCCGCAGAAGCTTCAAAGCTGCTAGAAAAGGAGTCATCCAACCGGTCCCCACAGACCAAATCGGATCAGGAAATTACTCCAGGTTCTTTTAGTGCCAAAAGACAGGGGACCTGAGACCAATATTGGATCTCAGCAGACTAAACCTATCCGTCACGAAATCCAAATTCAATGGTCACGTTGCAATCCATTCTCCGTTGTTGGAGAAGGATGTTTGGATGTGCTCCATAGACCTCAAGGACGCCTATTATCACATACCGATACATCAGGCGTCCAGAAAGTATCTGCGCTTCAGCCTGGGAGCCAGTCATTACCAATTTTGTGCTCTGCCCTTTGGTCTCACCACAGCCCCCAGGGTGTTCACCAAGTGTTTGGCAGTAGTGACGGCTCACCTGAGGAGTCTTGGATTCCAAGTGTTTCCCTATCTCGACGACTGGCTCCTGACTGCCACCACCAGGCATCTACTTATGGACAACCTCAAAGCCACCATCTCCTGGGTGTTTCCCTAGGGATTACATTCAATTGGTCAAAGTCTGTCTTGCTGCCCTCTCAGCATAAAGTTTATAGGAGCAGAGATAGACTCAAGATTGATGCGTGTCTTTCTTCCTGCCGACAGGATTCGAACTTTACAGGGCCAAGTTCTAGCTCTGATCTCAAGATCCAAAGCCCCAGCCAGGATGGTCCTACAGGTTCTAGGCTCAATGTCTGCCACGGTACTTTTAGTTCCTCTAGCAAGGTTACACATGAGGATTCTTCAGTGGCTCTTATCAACTCAATGGTCCTTCCAAGATCTTCCCCTCAATCATCACATCATGATTACGGAAATATGCAAAAGGGACCTCCGCTGGTGGCTTCAGACATCCAACTTGGATCAGGGAAAACCCTTTGTTCTCCCCCCTCCAGTGGTTACCCTGACGACAGATGCCTCCCAGATAGGGTGGTGGGGGCATTGTCTGGGCAGGCTAGTTCAGGGATCCTGGCTTCCGGACGAAGCTCTTCTCCACATCAACGTGTTGGAGATGAGGGCTGTACTCCTATCCCTACAGGCCTTACACAAGTTCCTTCCTCAGGGCATCATAGCCATCCACACAGACAACATGTCGGTGGTTTGGTATCTGAACAAACAAGGAGGGACCAGATCGTATCCCCTTTGCAGAGAGGCCATGAGAGTGTGGGAATGGGCTGTAGCTACCGACCGCTTCTTGGTAGCGACCCACATCCCAGGAAAGTCAAATGTATTGGCGGACAAACTAAGCAGGACAATTCTCTCTCCTCACGAATGGTCTCTAAACCGCGCAGTAGCAGCCCAGGTTTTCAAAAGATGGGGACGCTGCTGCGACCTATTTGCGACTCCACAAAACACCAAGTGCCAAAGGTTCTTCTCCTTGATTCCACATCAGGAAGTACCAGCCATGGATGCTCTAGCACAAACTTGGCCAACAGGGTTGCTTTATGCCTTTCCTCCAATTCCACTCCTTCCCAAAGTTATTCAAAAAGCTTCTCAGCTAGGGTCTTCAATAATTCTGATTGCCCCATACTGGCCTCGTCAGATATGGTTTCCTTACCTGAAAAAGCATGCAGTGGACGATCCGTGGACCTTAGACATGATCCCGGATTTGCTAATCCATCAGTCGGGACATTGGCATCAGTCCCTTCAATCTCTGAAGTTGACAGCTTGGCTCCTCCACTTCCAACCTTAGTTAGAAGTCACACACTAGACCCGGAAGTTGTTCACATTTTATCTTCGGCCCACAAACCTACCACTAACAAATTGTACCTCAGTAAGTGGAAGAGGTTTGCTATCTGGGCTCAACTCAAGGGCTTAGACCCTATCACTGCTCCTGTCCCAGAGGTTTTGAAATTCTTAACATCCCTATTTAATCAGGGATCTTCTGTCTCAACTATTAAAGTTCAACTAGCTGCTATCTCTAAATTCCATGAATCCACGGATCCTCCTTTGATGAGCAGCAGATTATGCAAAACATTCATTAAAGGTGCGAGCCTGTTAAGACCACCAGTTTTTCATCCTGCACCTCCGTGGGATCTTGATTTGGTGCTGCTCATTAACATCTCCCTCCTTTGAACAGGCTGCTACATGTGAGTTAAAATATCTGTCATGGAAAACGGCATTTTAGTGGCTATTACTCGCAAGAAGGGTCTCAGAGCTTCAAGCCCTGTCTATTAAACCACCGTATTTGATTTTCCACAAAGATAGAGTATCACTTAGGCCTAATCCATCCTTTGTCCCAAAGGTCTGCTCTAGTTTCTGTCTTCAACAATCTCTAGAACTACCAGTTTTCTTTCCAAAATTCTCTAATGAAGCAGAATACACTCTCCATAAATTGGATGTTCACAGGCAATTACGCTTCTATTTAGACAGGACTCAGCAACTTCGTAAGTCAGACCAGTTGTTTGTGTCCTTCTCAGATAATAAATTGGGCCAAACCATCACAAAAGCTACAATCTCAAAATGGATCAGAGATTGCATAACTCAGGCCTATTCTTCTTCGAATAAGCAACTTGCATCATCTATCAAAGCTCATTCTACCAGAGCTATGGCTACTTCTATAGCCTTTCATTCCAAACTAGCTATTTCGGAAATTTGTGCTGCGGCTACCTGGTCCAACCCGCACACGTTCATTTCCCACTACAAATTGGATGTGGCATCTAAAGGACGAGCTTCATTTGGTTCCACGGTACTCAGGAGTGTTTTCCAGTGAGCCACCCAGGATTCAGGTGCTAGGGACGCTGTCCCATCATTCAGAATGTAGGCGAGATAGGATCACATAACATCTTTTAGTTATGTACTCACCATAACTTCAGATGTTTGGGATCCATCTCGCCTACATTCCTGATACCCACCCTCCTTCCCCCTGCCTTGCAGATCAGAAGAGATTGAACGGTTTTGAGCTCTACTGTTTTTATCTTGTTTCATCTGACGATGTTATATAAGCAGGGTATGCATGTGTGCATGTATGCGGACAAACTAGATCTGGGGGACTGGTGGTGGTGCATCCTGGGATATAGTAAGCTCAGCCAATAAGAGACTTCGCTCTTTGGCATAAGCGTGCCGAGTCGGAGCCGAGGGATCGGCTCCGAACCCATCATTCAGAATGTAGGCGAGATGGATCCCAAACATCTGAAGTTATGGTGAGTACATAACTAAAAGATAGCCATCACGTGGTGAATAATGGTAGGCAGAGGGTTGTAATCTGAGTTTACTTCCACAACATAGCTGCCGTTAAGGGTATTGTTAGAGCGTAACACTGGACTAGAAATGAACTGTGGCATTGTCCTGTATATCATGAGGCCACTTCTTCCCAGTCTTTTCAACAAGACCCCTGGCCCTGAAGGTTCAGACTCTGTTACAGGACTGAAGGGGTCAGCATTAACATCAACACCAAATTTTCTGTCTAATGAATCAGCATCACATGTATTGTTCCCAGAAGTGATGGCACCAAAGGTAGAACTGATGCCAAAAATACAAATACTTGTGGACTGATTACTTTTGGGATGATATGCCAACCTCAGTAGCTACTGAGGGTAATGTTTGACAGCTTTCTGTTGAACTTGATTTGAGGGAAGGCCCCAGTAATGAAAAGACAAAGCAGGGCTATGCTGTGGAAACTGAAGGGAATGGGATTAAGCCTATCATCTGGTCCTGTAGCAAACCATCTTATCTTAAAATAAAGATGTTATGTGATCCTATCTCGCCTACATTCTGTACTGATGGGCTCGGAGCCGATCCCTCGGCTCCGACTCGGTATGCTATGCTATAGAGCGAGGCCTCTTATTGGCTGAGCTATTTCTTATCCCAGGATGCACCGCCACTAATCCCCCAGATCTCGTTCGCCGCTTACAAGCTAAGATGTGGTCTCAACTTGAGTACTATTTATTTAGACTTTTCCTGTCAGGAATTTCCTAGTTTTCAACCCAAAAGCTGTTTTAACAGCTATTTTTGTGATACGAGTGTGTATTTTCTGATTCTGTTGAGAAAATTGTTATTTTTGGTTAAAGGACGACTGGCTCCTAACTGCCACTTCCAAGCATCTACTACTGCGGAGCCTACAAGCCACTATTTCACTGGGCAGTTCCCTTGGAATCACCTTCAATTGGCCAAAGTCTGTGTTGCTGCCATCTCAACGAATAAGATTCATAGGGGTAGAGAGACTCAAACCGAATGCGGGTCTATCTACCTACAGACAGAATACAAACCATACAGACTCAAGTTCGAGCCTTACTTCCCAGGTCTAAAGCCCCAGCCAGAATGGTCCTGCAGCTATTGGGATCCATGTCCGCCACGGTTCTTCTAGTCCCCTTGGCAAGGTTGCACATGAGAATTCTCCAGTGGCTTCTTTCAGCTCAGTGGTCCTTTCAGGAACTCCCTCTCAGTCACCTCATATGGATCACGGAAACATGCAAGCAGGACCTTCGCTGGTGGCTAGTGCCCTCCAATTTGGATCAGGGACTACCCTTTGTTCCACCTCCTCCTGTGGCTACTTTGACCACGGATGCCTCCCAGACTGGGTGGGGGGGGGGCATTCCCTGGGCAGGTCAGTCCAAGGCAAATGGCACCTGGAAGAGACCCTACTTCACATCAACATCCTAGAAATGAGGGCAGTACTTCTGTCCCTTCAAACCCTTCACGATTATCTCCCTCAGGGCGTGATTGCCGTTCACTCAGACAACATGTCAGTAGTCTGGTACCTGAACAAACAGGGAGGGACCAGATCCTATCCTCTTTGCAGAGAGGCCATGAGAGTCTGGGAATGGGCAGTCTCGACCAATCGCTTTCTAGTGGCTACTCATATCCCGGGCAAGTCCAATGTGATAGCCGACAGACTGAGCAGAACCATCCTCCCTCCTCACGAATGGTCTCTGAACATGTCAGTTGCAAGTCAGATCTTCAACAAATGGGGAGTTCCGTGTTGCGACCTCTTCGCGACTCCACTAAATGCGAAGTGCAAAGAATTCTTCTCCCTAACCCTGGCTCTGGGGAAGAGCCCCACGAACGCACTAGCCCGTCCTTGGCCCACCGGCTTGCTTTATGCCTTCCCTCCAGTTCCTCTCCTTCCCAGGGTGATCCAAAAGGCATCCTTCTTGGGGAGCAAGATGATCTTAGTTGCTCCTTACTGGCCTCGTCAAGTATGGTTTCCCTATCTTCGGAAATATGCTCTGGAAGGTCCATGGTTCCTGGATCAGATCCCAGACCTTTTGGTTCATCAGTCGGGACTATTCCACCAGTCCCTGCACACCTTAAAATTGACGGCTTGGCTCCTCCTCTTCCGACTATAGTCAGGAGTCATATATTGGATCCAGAGGTTGTACACATATTATCTTCGGCCCATAAGTCTGCTACAAAGAAACTGTATTCTAGCAAATGGAAAAGATTTGCTATTTGGGCTCAACTCCGGGGCCTGGATCCCATCTCTGTTCCCGTTGCAGAAGTACTAAAATTTTTAACTTCTCTTTTCAATCAAGGCTCTTCAGTCTCTACCATCAAGGTTCAATTGGCAGCGATTTCCAATTTTCACGAATCCATAAACCCACCTTTAATGAGCAACAGATTGTGTAAGGCCTTCTTGAAAGGCGCTGCTCTGTTAAGACCTCCGATTTCTCATCCTGCACCTCCTTGGGATCTCGATGTGGTGTTACGCGCCTTAACTTCCTCCCCCTTTGAACTGGCGGCTACATGTGATCTAAAGTTTCTAGCATGGAAGACTGTTTTTCTGGTGGCGATTACGTCTGCCAGAAGAGTTTCAGAGCTTCAAGATTTGTCAGTAAAACCCCCGTACTTGGTTTTTCACAAAGACAGAGTATCTCTCAGGCCAAATCCTTCCTTTGTCCCTAAAGTTTGTTCCAGTTTCTGTTTACAACAATCATTGGAACTTCCAGTTTTTTTCCAAAATATTCTAACAAAGCAGAATTCATATTCCATACACTAGATGTCCTCAGGCAGTTGCGTTTTTATTTAGACAGGACCAAACAAACAAGAAAGACAGATCAGTTGTTTGTATCCTTTGCAGACAATAAATTGGGCAAAGCTGTCACAAATGTCACTATTGCCAAATGGATCAGGGACTGTATTACTCAAGCTTATTCTAACAAAGAGCTTACCACCTCTGTTAAAGCTCACTCTACAAGGGCTATGGCTACTTCGATAGCATTTCATTCTAAGCTTGCCATCAGTGACATTTGTGCTGCAGCTACATGGTTTTCCCTGCACACTTTCATTTCCCACTACAAATTGGATGTGGCATCTAGAGGACGAGCTTCATTTGGTTCCACAGTGCTCAGGAGTGTTTTCCAATGAGCCACCCAGGATTTAGGTGCTAGGGACGCTGTCCCATCAGTACAGAATGTAGGCGAGATAGGATCACATAACATCTTTTAGTTATGTACTCACCATAACTTTAGATGTTTGGGATCCATCTTGCCTACATTCCTAATAACCCACCCTCCTTCCCCCTTCCTTGGAGATCTGAGGATATCAGAAGGTCCGAATCCTGTTGTTTCATCTTGAAACATCTAACAATGTTATATAAATAAGTTGTGCATGTGCGCATGAATGCGGACAAACAAGATCTGGGGGATTAGTGGCGGTGCATCCTGGGATAAGAAATAGCTAAGCCAATAAGAGGCCTCGCTCTATAGCATAGCTTGCCGAGTCGGAGCCGAGGGATCGGCTCCGAGCCCATCAGTACAGAATGTAGGCGAGATGGATCCCAAACATCTAAAGTTATGGTGAGTACATAACTAAAAGTTCACAGTTACATTTCCATGGCAGGGCAAAGAATGAACACCCGTAGAGGAGTGAGACCTGAAGAAAGTCAACCCTAGTAGCTTAATATCAGAGAAAACAAACTACTGTCTGGCAGTTTCAAGTAGTTGAAGTTTATCCCTGGGAAGGACAGCATACTTAGTATATGAAAATTAGTAATATGCTATCCTTAGTTGAAGACTCATTTTGCTCCCTTCTTGATTTAAGGTTTATCATTGGATTGCTGGAATTCAAGGAGGCTGAAGTAGTAAATTCTGCTGCCTCAGTTTTGTTCATGTCAAACCTTCCAAAGTTGTTTTGGTGGTTAACTACAGTGTGCTTATCAAACGTAGTATAAATAGTGCAATCGGCTATCAAATATTGAGTCCCTGGGGAAGTTACACAAGTAGTATAACAGCTTTGATGTTATGACAAAAAATCCTAAAGTTCCTTAAAACAGTGCATTTCATGCTGACCACAAGTCACAAGAAGTCAAACACCAAAAGCAAACAGATCTGCTAATAACGATGATAGTGAAAAGGAGGGGAAGAAGATGGCATGGTATGCTATGAGCTTGGGATAAGTTGAGACTTAAAACTGGGTAGACAAAGGGAAAATGGTCAAAATGCATGAAACAGTAGTAAACATAAAATGCCACAGACCTAAGCAGATAAGTTCAGAAAAACAATATGAAGTCAAATTGTAATGAAAAACCCTGCATCAAATTTCCACGCCTGTTAGCTGCTGAAGAAAACCTGTAGAAGGTAATAAGCACAATACATTGCAAGAGAATGGGAGCTGCTACTGTCTGGCAGAGTTTTTAGCACTGGTCTGACTTGAATCTTGTATACTGATTGCTCAGAGATAGTGCAAATAGGTTTTCTTGATTAACTCTATTCCAGCCAAAATCTATTGGTAGATTACTTTATAAATCCACCCTATCCCAGGCATAGAATAGCCTCCCATCCCATTTACACTACATAACACACCCTTTGCAATTTAAAGAACTCTCTTCACTTTATGAGGACAAACAGTTGTATTTGCCATGAACTTACCTAACCCCATTCTACTCTGTAGTACACACTCCAGTATAATATATATATATATTTTTCTTTTGAAATGTCTGAATTTAAGTAAACTTGTAATGTTTTTCCAATTTAATGGATTGTTTTGAAATTGTACACTGTACTTTTTATGCATGTTAAACTATTATGTATACTTAATCTGTATGTAATTGGAGCTTTTCTCCTTGGGTCTCCACTGCAAATGGGCTCCTGGCCCAGTTGGACTAACCCGGTTAACAAATGTCAATAAATAAAATAACTCCCTATAGATGGATCAAGTCTTGGAAGACTCCCCCAATCTAGTTTGCAGTCCTGATGATCTGACCTTATCCTGGCTCAGCTTGTCTGCCATGCAGTTTTGATCTGACAGAATGGAGGATACCTGTACAGGGAGATTGTGCTGCAAAGCTATATCTCAAGCTAACTTTGCTAGTCTGCAAAGGGGATATGACCTGGTTCCCCATTGCTTGTTGATATGATACAATGATATAACAACTTGAATAGATCCAGGGGACAAAAGATGATTCAGAGTGTTGAGTGCCTTGATCAAGACAAGCATCATCTTTTATATTTATGTGCTTGCATCTGTCCTTGGTGTCCCACATGCCTTGTATTTTTATCCTTCCTGAAACTGCTCCCTAACCAAAGTTCGAGGTATCTGTGGTGACTGCTTTGCAAGAGAGAGGAAGAAGGGGAGACCTGGATATAGGCAATTTGTTATCTCCACCAAGTAATATGTTTTCTGACAAACCCCAGTACAGAGGTTTGAAAAGACAAAGGATGTTGGGACCAAACAGACTTCAAATACCATTGTATCTTTGTCATGTGGAGTATTACCAGGGGTATCATGAGAATCGCAAATAACATGAGAACCAAAATCCTGGGGTACTTCCTCACAGTGACTGATGTGTGAGTGGAAAACCTTTGGAATAGATCTAGATATATTTTTTCCCATGGAAGAACAGCTCTTTGAACTGAGGTGTCTAGCTGACACCCCAGGAACACAAACCTGTGTGAAGGAGTCAAAAAAGACTTTTGAATGTTCTCTTGAAATCCCAGCTTGTGTTAGAGATCTCTCACCCAAGAGAGAATTTCCCAGTCCGGGAAATTCAATGGATTTTTCTATCCCTATTTAAGCATATCTTAGACCAATGTATGGGTAACTGGAAATTCACCCCAGTTTGGCACCTGTATCACTGATGGACAGAGGCAGTCAGTGAATAACCCCTTGTGTAAATCAAATTTGTGGGTCACATTTGGGTTGCATGGCTAGGCTAGGCTTGGCTTATAATGGCCCTGTGTCATTAGCGTAATATATGCACCTATGAACCTATGATAGATTCCTGACACACTGAAAAATACTCTGCAAAGAAAAACAGGTTGTCTAAATGTGAATAACCTGTAGCGTACAATGTGCTATAACTGGAACTAGACACTTTGTGAACACTCTTGGTGCAGTGGATATGCCAAAGGATAAGGCAGGGAACTTATACTGTTATACAGACACACAGAACTTTAAGAAATGTCAGAAGTCTGGGTGAATAGAGATGTAATGATAAGCATCTTTTATATCTAGTATTACTAGGAAACTTAAACGAGGAAGAAGAGGTAATTGATTGTGAAGTTACAGCATTTTGAACTTGGGCATTATCACAAACACGATTAGGAAAGAAAGATCCAGAACTACTCTCCAGGTATCCTCTTTCTGTGGCACTAAAGGTATCCTTGAATAAAAACCTTTCCAATTTTTAAATGTAAATTATTCCCCCAAGGAACTTATTTGCCCAACAATGGATCAGCACAAGTTAGCTGCTGTTCCTCTAAAGTCTGTAAATGAATGCCCTCTTCATTGGCAGGAAAGCTGTGAAGGACTTGGCAGCCAAGCTTGTCTTTTTAGTTAGCTCTGCTCAAGCTAACAGACAGTTTGGGTGCATGGAGCACACATGAAGCTTTGAACGCTGGCTGGCTATGTCCTTGGCAAGATATAACTCATATAGCTAAGTGATTAATACAATGAACATCTTTGCAATGTAAGGGGCTAATTTCAGACTAAGGTGGGGGCTAGGAATCTAAGACATAAAACTCTATCATGTGGTTGCTCAATATGGAGCCTGTTCTTCACACTTCTGTTCAAGATGTGGAGACAAAAACATGTATTAGGTTCATAGGTTCATACTAGGCTATCTGCCCTAGGGCATTTATAAGCCTAGCCAGAGTGTGTGTGGCTTTCACCACCCCTTGGAATGAGAATACTATGCCCATTTAGAGTTTAGTTTACTGTGCCTCTCTCTAGTAGTGACACAGAGATGACCACCGGGGTAAACCTACGATCTCCCATCCACTCGTCAAGATTTCTCTTGAAGAGAGTCAGTGAGGGGCTCTGCCTAACATGGACTGGGATTCTGTTCCAGAGTGTAGGGAGCCTCTGGGTTATGAATCTGTCCCTCCAGCACATCCTATTTCTCTCTGTGTTGAGGTTCAAATCTCTCGCTCTCGTGGCTCTGGTGGATTTGGATTTTCTGAGGTGGAGCATGCCCATTAATTCCGGATTGGACATGGCCTTGTACGTCAGGCATGGATCGCCTCTGAGTAGGCGGTATGTGACTGAATAGAGCTGGTGTTTCTTCAGCCGGACAGCATATGACATATGTTTGAGACCCTTGATCCTCTTGGTGAGGTACTTTTGGGGTCTTTCTAACTGCTGCAGGTGTCGGGTAAGGTACATCCCAAATGGGGCATTGTACTCAAGTATGGGCCTGATAAGGGAAGAGTATAGGGGCACAATGACCTCTCTTGATCTAGATGTACATCCTTTCATGATAAGGTGGGTAATATAGAAGGTCTTCCTAACCACCTTGGCAATGTGAGTGTCAAATGAGAGGTTACTGTCAATTTGGGTCCCTAGGTCCCTGATTACTTCTTCCGTACTTATGTGGTAATTTGTGGATACTTTGTTTTTCCCAAAGGGTATGACTATACATTTTTTGGCGTTCAGTTTAAGGCCATTGCTCTGGCACCAGTTATCCATTTCTATGAGGCCTTTGTGAAGGATGCTTGTGTCCACTGGAGTATCAATTATGGTGCCCAGTTTGCAGTCATCTGCGAACTTTGTCAGCCACAATCCTCCTATATTTGCTTGCACCTCAGAAAAATAAATGCCGAACAAGAGGGGTCCCAGGACCGAGCCCTGTGGGACTTCGCTTGTGACTGGCTTAGAGTCTGACATGGCTCCAGAAATTCTGACCTTTTGGGTTTTGTCCTTGAGCCATTTTGCAACCCATCTTATGACATATGGGTTTACATTTAAGCTGGTGAGCTTGTCTATGTTGCCCGAGTGGGGTATTGTGTTGAAGGTTTTTGCAAGATCAAGGTAGGCTGTGTGAACTGCCTTACCCTCATCAATGGCCTTAGTGACTGTTTCAAAAAAGTCGACCAGGTTCAAAAGGCAGGATCTGCCCTTGACAAAGCCGAATTGGGTAGGATTCAGTGTCTGTAGGTCCCCAATGTCTTTGTTTATGAGTTCCATAATGATCCTCCATAGCTTTGCAGACCAGGCTCGTCAAGCTTATGGGGCGGTAATTTCCAGGGTCCGTAGAAGCACCTCCTTTGTGGAGTGGGACCACTGTTGCTGTACGCCATTCTTTGGGTACATATCCTGTAGTAAGGCTAAGATTAAACAGCAGCCTTATGTGCGGGTTTAGTTCCTCTTGGAGTTCATGTAGCACGCAACCCGGGACATCGTCTGGTGCCATTGATGCTGTGTTTTTAGCTTTGGAGAGGGCAGCTCTCATCTGGGCATCTGAGATGTCAGGGAGGCTACACTCTGCTGGGATAGATATTTCTCCTTTTGGGTGTGGGGGGGGGGTGATTTGCACTGAACCTGTCTGCCAGTATGTTGGCAATGTCTGTGGGTTCAGTGTATTTATTGTCATTTTGGACTAACTCTGAGCATATCTGGGAGTTTCCACCCAGGTTTCTAACATAACTAAAGAATGCCTTGTGATTGTCTTTAGTGTCTTTTGTGATTTTTCTCTCAAAGTTGGCCTTGGATGATTTTATGAGTGATCGTAGTTTTTTGCTAGTACTGATCAGAGATGCCTTCCCTTTTGGGGATTTTGCTCTGTCATGTAGTAGCTTCCTCCTCCTGTTGTAAAGCTTGTTAATGGCTGGGGTCCACCAGACAGGACGCCTGCTTTTGGGGGAATGGGTCTTGGTCTTATTTGGGATTGCATGATCCATGCATTCTTGAAGGTGTCCATAGAAAGCATTTATAAAGGATTCAGCGGTGTGGGCTGTGGTTTCCACTGGCCCAGGGGCCTTGAAGAATACCACTTCAGTCTTAAGAAGTGTGAAGTCAGCTTTTGAGAAATTCTTCACTGTGGTCTTTTGTGCTGGGGGTGGGGGCGAGATGTGGATTTCCAGTGAGATTAATTTATGGTCTGATCTCACCAATGAGGGGTATACTTCCGGTGTGGAGCATTGTGTCCCCGTGTTTGTGATGATCAGGTCTAGTATATTATCTCCTCTTGTGAGAGTGGTGACTAGTTGTTCCATTGCATTTGAGTTTATTAATTCTAGGAACCTTTGGGCTAGGGTGTTGGGACTTGAGTAATACTCCCAGTCTATGTTTGGGTAGTTGAAGTCTCCCAATATGATGGTATTTGGGAGACATTCATACTCTCCAGTGTCTTCAGGAAGGCCGAGTGGGGTTCCTGAGTTTGAGAGGGTGGTCTGTAGCATGCTACAAACTATAGGGCAGTTTTGCCTACGGTTAGTTGCACATGGATGGTCTCAGATGCTTTGTGCATTGCCACTAACCTGGAGGTGTGGGTATCTTTGATGAATATGGATACTCCCCCTCCTTTTGTGGTTCGGTCCAAGATTTGGGGCCAAAAAGCATGATATGAGGTATAACCTGGTAGTGCTGGGGTGCTCTCAGGAGCCTTGAACCAGGTTTCAGTCACTGCGCATACATCAATGTTCTCCATACTGAGGAGGGCTTCAAGAGCATGCATCTTGAGGTTTAGTCTTCTGGCGTTGAGCAGCATTACCCTTAGTTTTTTTCCACTTGTGTTTTCTAGGGAGGTGGGTTTGTCTTTTGAGCCTTGCCTAAAAAAAGCACTATGGGGGTGGCAAGAGCCTTGGCCAATATCCAGAAGCCCAGGGGTGACAGGTGCAAGCCGTCCCTTGTGAAGCAGCGTGGCTTGTCAAGCATGTCATCCCAAGCAGACAGACATTGGATCCCCTTATTAAATGATATTAGACATTTCTGTGAATGCTCTGCATTGTTATCAACACTGTATAGCAGTAAGCAAAAAAGCACAAAGCAATCTTGCTGACATTACTGGACATCAGGCTGACTGTACTGAGAAATATAGGAGAGTATCTAGAAATTTAAGGTGAACATTAACAATGGTTGGAGTATGTCAGGTTAGTGTATAGAGGCTGTTGTACAAGGCCAAGGATACAGTGTATATGCATCTTAGTGGCATATGCCACCTGCAACAACATTGAAGGGAGATAACCATCTGACATTCCATCATTGTGTTACCATGTATGATGGTATACACATGGCAATGTCAAGGTTACTTTCATAGAATTCCTTTGTGAGCTTGATGGGTGTTGTAGCACTTGGAACATTACATCCGCTGAGTTTGTTGTCAGACACATACATAACTTGGGCAGATTGCTCCATTCTGAAAAAAATGTGACCTGTTGCTATAGAATATTACTGATGTAAAACTGCTATAGCTTTGGACATTGAATATAATGATATAATTCTGGACACTCTAGAAAGGTGTATATATCAAATTTCAAAGTTTCATATAAATATAAGTATTTATTACACTGAAACATACATATTATGTATCATTTTATAAATTAAACTTAATTTTTGTAATTAAAGCTGTTTATTGTTTTGAATATCTTCCACTGATGAAAGTAAAACATGGGAATATGTAAATATGTATTCATTTTTATAAAACAAAGTAGAAATTATGATGCTTCACCCTTGATCATTATTTCCAGGAGCACCATATGTTACATGGCAAACTGTCCTTCCCCATTTATAACTCATATCAAAGGCACATGTAACACATATGCAGCGTTAAATGTATGGGGTTGGGTATCCACATTATTTACAATACAGAGTAAAGCAAAAATTCACAATTTCAATCATACACACTAGAACAAACACTGCAGTTGAAAGTATTACTTGAGTGTGAAGTACTTTAAAAAGCAATAGGAATAATCTCAGCACTTAAATCAATGAGATTAACTGAATTCATTTCATTAAGAGGTAATCCATTCCAAAACTGGAATTATTTAAGAAAATTCTGTTAGCAAAACTTCTGTTACTTTTACATCTATGTAGATGTTTAAAATGACAGTCATATCTACCTGACAATCTGAAATATTTATTGTAATATTTGTACCAAGAGAAAGCACTCATCTAAACTAATCTGTTTACAATGGAACTGTATGTATGATTTATCTGCATTATATGTTATAACTAACCACCCTATTCACAAAAACAAGATGTGTCACATTAATATGGGATGCATTTGTTCTTGTCAGATGTTGGATGACTATGTATGTGTGTGGAGATTCTGATCACAGCCAGATTCCTATTGGCTTATTGTCAGACCACGAATTACCAATCTGCCTTAATTTGCAAGAAGAGCACTGCATGTTGGAGCCCAATTGTAAGTGCATATTACTGTTGCTTCTACTTTGTTTGTTTATTTTTGTTTAACTTCATAAGGCTTCTTACAAAAGCAAAAGCTTAGAGTATAAATTTACATCTGATGTAAATCTTTGTTCATTCATTACAAATAGGACCTCGGTTCCGTCCTCGGAACCAATACAGCCGTTTCCAAGCTCGCGCAAGCCCAAAACTCTCAGCTAAGACCTACCCACAATGCCCCTCTCCTAGTTACTCCAGATCTCGTTTGCCGCATTCCTAGTCAGACGTGCCAGCCATCTCTCTCAAAGCTAAGTAGAAAATTGTTAATTTTAAGACAGTTACTCTTCAAAATTATTTAATTTTTAGTCAAGTTAGACTTTTCTCACTGTCGCCTATAACCTAAGCCTATTTCCTACCCTTTCCTTTGGTAATTCAATTTTTTTACCATTTATTGGTACTGTCCCTCTCTCCTGTCTTTGACAGGCCTTTCCTTTTATTAGTGGTATTTTTTAAATAACATTATTGGTATTCTCTCCTCTTTTCTCCCTTAGCCTTGTTGCCTTACTATGTCAGACAAAGCTAAGTTGGGTTTTAAACAGTGTGACAATTGTGGACGTAAGATGCCTAATTCGGATACACATGTTCGTTTTGTCTACTGTTTGGGTGTGGATCATATTAAAGCTGACTGTGACATTTGTGCTAGTTTTAGTAATCGGACACTAGCAGAAAGTAAAAATAAACTTATTCTAAAAGGTTTACTCAAGACACCTTTTTTTGGAGGCTTTATTTGGGTCGGAGGTCTCACCCCCTCCAAAGACCACAAAGCAGGAAAAACAGAGTCACTCGGTTCCTGCATCTCCGTCAGTTATGGAACCGAGTCAGCTCCGTGCTTCGCCGACACCCTCGGCACAGATCTCTTTGGCACAAGGCTCTGTGTCCTCTCCCTCGATGCTGTCCATGATATTCACTCCTATTTCAGTTCCAACCTCGGCACCACTGATTTTGGTGCCATCCGTGGATCCCACATCGGAAAAATACTTGCATAAGAAAAACTGTCAAAAGCTTCAAATTCAAATTTGTGTTCATTAATACAACAAATTCATGAAAAACTTTATATAGACCAAGAAACCTTGGGTCATTTGGAAAAAGAAGTGACTGAGGAAGATTACCATGTACTTTCTGAAGAATATGATGTCTGAAATTCAAATGCTTGTATTTTTTATTTATTTATTTAACATCTGTTAACCAGGAAAGTCTGACTTGGAACAAAAGCCAATTTTCAGCAGAGGCCCAGGGAGAAACACTCCAGACACATGTCTTTGTAAGATGGGAGGACACAAGAGCACCCAGAGGAAACCCAGACAAACACAGGGAGGATATGCAGACTCCACACAGAAGGCACCCCAGCCAAGAATCAACCCAGAGAACCTGTAGCTGTCAGGCAACAATGCTACCACTGCACCACTGCACTACTGACTGTGTAAAGACACAAAAATACAGAAACCACAGATTTTATGAGGAACAGAACAGAACAAATATGAGGCAAAAATCTGCAATTTTTTTTTTACAAATGGTGGTGGGTAGGGAATTCAGGCTGTTGCCACCTGGGCCCAAGGTACAGGGTTCAAGCCTGTTCTCTCCCCACCACCATATAACAACTGGGGCATTTCACACACACACACACACACACACACACACACACACACACACACACACTCTCCAAATATATTCCTTAGTAACATCTGATCTGAAGTAGGAGAATTCATTTGTCAGCGACCTGTGGGTATGGATCCGATATCGGATCCGAACCGGCATGGTTTATCCGGCTATGGATCCGAGCTCCTAGCTCCTCCCCTCACCCATAATGCCCTGCTCTCCCTACATGACCTCAGGTATGGATTCGATATCGGATCCGAACCGGCATGGTTTATCCAGCTATGGATCTGAGCTCCTAGCTCCTCCCCTCACCCATAATGCCCTGCTCTCCCTACATGACCTCAGATCTAGTTTGCCACGCATGGTGAAGGCTGGGTCATCAGAGCTCCAAAAGCTAAGTCTTAGTATTTCTTATTAAAGGGTTTTAAAACTTTTAAAACTTTTTAGTTGTGTGAAAGTTATAGGTTTTCCTTCTGTTTATATCTTTTTTGGGTTAATTTAATATAGTTTTTACCCTCCCCTCGCTGGTTCGTAGTTGGTGTGTGTGTGTGTGTGTTTTTTTTGGGGGCCTTTGTGTGAGTGTTTTAGTTTATTTTACTGTTACTATTTTTTTAAATAAAAAAAAAAAATAGTGATGTCTGAGGCCCCAAAGGCTGTTTTCTCAAAGTGCTCCGAGTGTGGCCATAAGCTTTCCCCTGCTGATGGCCACACTTGGTGTGTTCGATGCCTTGGGGTTGAACACCTCACTTCAGGGTGTTCAATCTGTGCAGGGTTCAACCCCAGGGCATTGAAGGAGCGGAGGTCGAAGCTTGTCTTGGCAGGACTCTTGCCCCCAGACTCGGCTTCGGCCCCCGCCCCCTTGGTGGTCACTGCTTCGGCAGTCCCTGCCTTGCCTGCTCCCCCTCCTCCACCCAGGATTCAAACTCCCGCCAAAGGGTCGGAGGAGAGGGAAGCCAGGAAAAAGGACCGGAGAGAGAAGCACCACAAGCGGCAGGCCGAGATCTCCGTTTCGGCCCCACCGGCAAAGCAGGCTTCTCCTCCGGCCTCTCTGGCTGCTGGATCGCCCCCTCCTCGGCTCCGGTCCCCGTGCTTTTCACCGGAGCCTGAGGATGAGGAGACCCGACCTCCTTTGAGGCTATCGAGGCGGCACTCAAGGCCTACCTCTGTAGCCTCGTCGAGGTCTACTTACAGCCTCTCCGATGCTGATCTGGACCGGATGATGTGAAGGTTCATCCAGGCCCAGATGCAGATGGGAGTGCTCCTGCCTCCCCCCCCTCTGGGGGGGAGCTCGACCCCCTTTTTTAAGCCCATTGCTCCTTCTCCGACCCGCTACCCGGGTTCGGAGTGCCCGGAGCCGGGCAGACTCGGACCCACGAGTGGGTCGGCGCCGACAGTACTGGGTACTTAGGATCCGACCCTGCCCTCGAGTCTGTCGGATCCGACCTCTCGGAGCCTTGGCCCGAGCTTCGGATCCGAGGGACTCAGTGTGACTTCGGCGCCGTCCTTGTCGGAGCACACTGGTCCCTCAGATCCGAGGGGCTCGGCGCCGGCTCCGATCCGCTCATTGGATCCGAGGGGGAGAAGACTTTCGGATCCTATTGTCGAGGCTGGCTCCCCCTCGGCTTTTGATGTAGTGGAGAGGGCTCTGTTGAGGGCATCCGGACCCCCGGCCCTTGCTTCGGCTCTGTCCCGCACTCCATCTGCTCTGGGCCAGGCTTCCATCACCCGGCCACTGGGACAGCCCACTTCACTGCCCCAAGCAGTTCCTGTGGTTCTGGACATTGCTGGTGAGGGCTCCTCGGACAGCCCCCCCGAGGAAGCATCTCGCAAGCATTCGTGTAAGAGGAGGCATATAGACTCCCCCGAGTCTTTGACCGAAGACACTGACTTGGAGGAAGGGGAAGGCTCCCCAAGATCACCCCCTGAGGATGTCTCCTTCGGAGACATCATGGAAATGTTACAGATTAGAGGTGGGTGGTCTGCCCCAAAGTCTTCCTCGGACGAGTCAGTGTTCTTGGAGGCATTTGAAGTGGGCCCGTCTACCTCTTGGGTGTCCCCTCCTGCCGACCCCCTGGTGGACCTTATTACCACCAGGGCGTGGAAGGACCCGGACACCGTGGAGCCAATCCCTAAGAGGCCCGACAGGATCCTTAGCCCCCCTGCTGACCGTGCCCACTGGAGCAAGGGACCCCCGGTAGATGCCATGTTGTCGGCAGCAGCCACCAAGAGGGAACTTGCCCAGGAGAGTCCCTCAGTCCACCCCCCAAGCAAGGAGTTTCGGATGATGGACCGTTTGGGGAAGCGAATCTTTAGTTCAGCGACCTTCTCAGTGAGGGCGCTCAACTATTTGGCACACGTCATTAGGATGCAGTGCGATCTTATCAAGGAATACGCTGCATCCCCCCCAGAGTCCATATCGGAGGAGAACAAACTTATGCACTCCACCCGTATGGCCACTCTAACGAACACCTCTATGCGTTACTTTCCCACGCTACCGAGGGAGCCGCTAGAGCTGCGGAAGCAGGCCTAGTCACAAGACGGCAGGCCTGGCTCCACCACTGGGATTTTATGGAGCCCTTCAAGGCGTCATTCGTGAATGCCCCCCTTGACGGTTCTGCCCTTTTTGGCAAGACGGTTTGCGATACCTTGGTTCAGAGCGAGAAGGATGGGAAGACGCTGTCTGCCATCGGAGTCCGCTTCTCTGTGCCCCAGAGGTCCTACTCTAGGAACCAAAAGGGCCGGAAGAAGATGTGGTTCCGGAAGTCGCAGCATTCCCAACCCGCTCCAGACAACCAGTCCTTCCGCGGCAGAGGAGGACAGGGAGGACGCCGCCCTAGGGGCAGAGGGGCTCCCAGGAACTTTGGGTCCAGGGAACCTTTCTCTGAACGGCCCATGCAGCAACCCTGAGGGGTTGCCCGACTGCTCCACTCTGGAGGCAGTTGGGGGGATGTTTCTCGGAGCACCTAGCGGCATGGGAGTCCATTACATCGGACCGCTGGGTACTCCGGATTATATCCAGAGGTTACAAGATCCCCTTTCCTCATGTCCCATAGTTAAAAATCCTCCCCGATGTTCCACCCAATCAGAGGGAGGCCACTGCTGAGAAAAAGAGCCATCCAGCCCGTCCCCCCAGACCAGATCGGATCAGGGTTCTACTCCAGGTTCTTTTTAGTGCCAAAAAAGACGGGGGACCTAAGACCCATTCTAGACCTGTCCCTGTTGAACCTGTCAGTTCCCAAAGAGAAGTTCCGGATGGTCACTTTGCAGTCCATCCTCCCCCTTCTAGGGGAGAATCACTGGATGTGCTCTGTAGACCTCAAGGACGCGTACTACCACATTCAGATGGACAGATGATCCAGGAGGTTTCTTCGCTTCCGGCTGGGAGCCAGTCACTACCAGTTCAGGGTCCTTCCCTTTGGTCTCACCACAGCCCCCAGGGTGTTCACCAAAGTGTTAGCAGTGGTTGCGGCCCACCTGAGGCTTCAGGGGGTGCAGGTCTTTCCGTACCTAGACGACTGGCTTCTCACCGCCCCAACAAGGCATCTACCCTCTTTGGCAAGAGACTCCTTTCCTTCGTCTAGCTCCCAAGCTAGGCATCACGGTAAACATAGAAAAGTCCAACCTGGTCCCTACTCAAACAATAGAATTTATAGGAGCCAGGTTAGACACGAGAAATTTAAGAGCCTTTCTCACAACCGACAGGGTTCGGAATCTGCGACTCCAGGTGCGGGCCATCCTTCACTCCAGCTCAACACCTGCGGAATTGATCCTGAGGGCGCTAGGGTCTATGGCGGCAGCGATTACTCTTCTTCTGCACGCCCGCTTGAACATGCGGGTGCTTCAATGGACACTTCAGGTGCAATGGTCATTTCTCTCCCTCCCCCTGTATCATCCCATTGCAATCAGCAAGGCTTGCAAGCGGTCTCTCTTGTGGTGGCTCCATTCTCCGGACCTCCACAGGGGCCGCCCCTTTTGTGCATCTCCCCTTCTCGCCATGGTGACCACGGATGCTTCCCGCCTTGGGTGGGGGGGGGGCATTTTGCGGGCCGGATGGTTCAAGGCACGTGGAGCGATTCAGAGACCTCCCTGCATATCAATGTTCTGGAAATGAGGGCGGTGCTATTGGCGTTGCGAGCACTTCAGGCCCTCCTTCCCCTGGGAACAATTGCGATTCAATCAGACAACATGTCAGTGGTCTGGTACATCAACAAACAGGGGGGAACCAGGTCTTACCCTTTATGTCGAGAAGCCATGAGAGTGTGGGAATGGGTGATCTCCACCAACCGCTTTCTCATCGCAACGCATATTCCGGGTCGGACCAACATCCTAGCGGACAAGCTCAGTCGCACCATTCTCTCCCCGTACGAGTGGTCTCTCAATTCTCAAGTAGCGAAACATCTTCGCACAGTGGGGACTCCTGTTGCGATCTCTTTGCTTCTTCTTTAAACGCCAAGTGCGACAGTTTTTCACTCTAATCCCTCCAGGGATTCTCCGAGACGCCTGGTGCATGCTTGGCCTCCCGGTCTTCTTTACGCATACCCCCCTCTACCTCTGATGCTACAAGTACTTCAGAAAGCCTCTCGGTTGGGGTGCAGAATGATCCTCATTGCCCCGCTCTGGCCTTGACAGATCTGGTTCCCTTACCTAAGGTCTCATTCAGTGAATCCACCTTGGATTCTAGATCCCATTCGGATCTGATATCACACCCGTCGAACCTGCAAACTCCGAACCTGGACAACCTGAAGTTGACTGCTTGGCTGCTCCAGTTCCACTCCTAATCAGGACTCCCGGTATCTCGTCCCCAGTTAAGGCCATTCTGGTAGCGGCCCACAAGCCCTCTACCAGAAAAATTTACCGCAGTAAATGGAAGCGTTTCTCCATTTGGGCAGAGCGGCAAGGCCTAGATCCTTTCACGGTTCCCCTTCCTTTGGTTCTAGATTTCCTTACTACTCTCTTTAATGATGGCGCCAGTAGTTCCACGGTCAAAGTTCAGCTGGCGGCCATATCTCATTACCATGTTGGACACAATTCAGGGTCTCTTATGTCGGCTAAGTTATGCAAAACCTTCCTAAAAGGCACCTTTTTGCTCAGACCCCCTGTCAAAGAAACGGTTCCCCGTGGGATCTTTCCTTGGTACTTCAGGCCTTGACCTCTCCCCCCTTCGAACCTGCGGCCACAGTCGATCTTAAATACTTGTCCTTTAAGACTGCTTTTTTGGTAGCCATTACTTCGGCTAAGAGAGTTTCAGAGCTTCAGGCCCTGTCCATGAAACCGCCTTATTTGATTTTTCATCCGGACTGGGTGTACCTCAGGATCAATCCCTCCTTTCTTCCTAAAGTAGCTTCGGAAGCTAACATTAATCAGTCCATCAACCTCCCTGTTTTCTTCCCTAAGTATCAAAACAAAGGCGAATACAAGCTGCATTCCTTGGATGTTCACAGGCAGCTTCATTTTTACCTTCATAGGACAGCTGGTCATAGGCAATCAGACCAGTTGTTCATTTCTTTTGCCAAATTCCATCTGGGTAAACCAATTTCCAAAGTTTCTTTGTCACGCTGGATTTCTCAGTGTATTCTGTTGGCATACCAAGCCTCTGGGAGGCCCGCACCGGAGGGAGTCCATGCTCATTCGACCCGGTCTGTCTCTACTTCAGCTGCCTTTAAGTCTAGGGTTCCTCTGGATGACATTTGTTCAGCAGCCACTTGGGCTTCATCTCATACCTTTATTACTCATTACAAGCTGGACGTCACTTCTAGAGGTAGAGCATCCTTTGGCTCCGCGGTGCTCCGGAATATCCTTCCATGATGGCCACCCAAGATTCAGGTAGCTGGGGACTCTGTCCCACAGGTTGCTGACAAATGAATTCTCCTACTTCAGATTTAGAAGTTATGTAGTTACCATAACGTTCCATCTGAGTAGGTGGATTCATTTGTCTGCAACCATCCCGCCCTCCTATTCCCCTGGCCTTGTCAGTTTCCTGCATAGGGTGTGTTACCCTTTGGTTAGGGTAGTTGGTGCAGGGCAAACTCGATCTGAGGTCATGTAGGGAGAGCAGGGCATTATGGGTGAGGGGAGGAGCTAGGAGCTCGGATCCATAGCTGGATAAACCATGCCGGTTCGGATCCGATATCGGATCCATACCCACAGGTTGCAGACAAATGAATCCACCTACTCAGATGGAACGTTATGGTAAGTACATAACTTCTAATTGTATTACCTGAGCCCAAAGTCCGTAAAATGAGAGCAGTCCAAAGCTAGTGAGACAGACCGGATTTTGTGCGCATGCCCCAAACTGGTTCACTAGCAGTCTGGATATCATGAAATGCTGTGCATGCGCGACATTCTGCGACTCACATTTATTTTATACTTTTCTTTTTTGTTTTACAGCTGGGGGGGGCTGCAGTCCTGCAGTCTAATAGCATGAGCCGCCCCTGGGGAAGTGCAAAAATATAAAGAACAAAATCTAGAGATTTTGAATATAGACATGGGAAAGAAAGAAAGAGAGATCTGATATGGTATAATATTTATGCAAAGGAGAGAGCCAAATTAATTAATACAAAAAAGCAGCTCTAAAGATATTTGCAGAGAAATATAGGCAAAGACACCAAGATATGGAACATTTCACAATACCAAAAGTAAGATAACAAAGGGCAAACATAGAACAGAAAATTAGTAAAGTAGAAGTTAAAAAATAGAAGCTGAAGTTATGAAATACCTGCAAAGTGAAGGGTTTAGTGCAGAAAGTCTAATGCAGGTTATGTCACAGCATGATGGAATAATGAGTCCCCCAAGGAAGGAGAAACAGGAGGAGCAAGGAACATCTGAAGAAGAAATATGGACATGGGAAAGAAAAAGAGATTTAATATAGTGTAATATTTATGCAAAGGAGAACACAAAATTAATCAATACAAAAAAGCAGCACCAAAGATATTTGAAGAGAAATACAGACAAAGACATCCAAATATGGAAATGTTTACAATACAAAAAATAAGAAAACAAAGGGGAGATTAAAAAAGATGATTAGTAATGGAGAAGTTACAGAAATAGAAACCAAAGTTATGGATTACTTGCAAAGTGAAGGATTTTAAAAAATCTAATTCTGGTAACATAACAGCATGATAGAATAATGAATCCCCATATTAAGGAGAAATCAGCAGAGTGGAAAGCATCTGATCAGTTGCCATATGAAGATACTTTGAATCCTTCAGTAGGAAACCAGTACAAAAGTTCAGTTGGAGTTGCACAGTAAGGGAAAGAACAGGAAACTCTGGCATTGCTGTCAATGTTATGGAGTGATAGGCTAGTGAGTTCCCATACGAAAGAGCAATGGATGACACAGGATAAAATTGAAGAGAATATGGCTCACGAAGATTTGTAGAATGCCATCAGGAAATGAAGAACAAAGAATGTGTTCTTAGTTTAGAAGAAAATGATCTAAGGGAAGAATTGCTTGATTTAATGGTGATGGATAGACATATTAAGATCAATGAAAGAAATAGACTACAGAAAGTTATTAAGACCCAAAAGGTTAGAAGTTTGATAAAGCAAATGAACACAGTAATCAAGACTGTTCATAGAAATTCATGTAATATAACATAAATAAATAGGATATATTACTGTGCAGTTAAATTAATAACAGATAAAAGTCTTACCACAAAAACACAGGGCAGTAAGGGAAAGGAAGGGGAGAAACCAAATGCAATCATGGAAGTATCAAACAGAGAAAACTATAAAGCAATTAAGACAAGAATTGTCACTATTAGAAGAGTACAGAAGAGGAAACAGATTAAATACTCAGAAAGATAGAGGTGATAAAAGCAACATGCAGTATCAGAACAAATCAGGATCTATTGTACATTATTGCAAATAGTACAGGCAGAAAAACTTAGAAGATATGCAGATAAATATAAAGGAAAAGTACAAAATAAGCAATTAGTAGATGACCCAAAAAAGTTTTATAGAAAACTGGGAAACAAGGATAGAAAGACCACCAAAAGAAGAAGAAGAAGAAATAGACACATTTTGGAGAAATATCTATGAAGATCCTGTGGAACATAACGAGGATGCTGAATGGATAGATGAATTAAAAGGAAGAATAAAAAGTTCAAATGTACAAGATATGAAATGGGATGAAGAAATGGCCAAATAAATTGAAACAAAATTAAGAAAGGCTCCTTACTGGAAAACCCCAGGCCCAGGTGCAGTACCCAACTTCTGGTTAAAGGTATTAACATTCTTATGTGAAGATTTAGCTTTGAGTAAGAATTATTTATATGCACACCCTGAACAGATGCTAACCTGGTTAACAACAGGAAAAATGATACTCCTCCTTAAGAGTGAACCTGCAAGATATATTAAAAATATAGACCAATAACTTTTCTTCCAATGATGTATAAAGTCTACACTAGAATTGATGCTGACAGAGTTTATAGTCATTTAGAAGAAAACTTGATGGTGGTAATGGAACAAAAGGGCAACAAAAGAAAGTCATATGGAACAAAGGATCATTTGCTGATAAATAAAGTCTTAATGGAAAATTGTAAAAAGGGGAAGAATCTAAGTATGGCATGGATAGGCTACAAAAAAAGCATTTGACAGCATCCCACATTTGTAGATAAAAGAGTGCTTACAGATGTGTAAGATACAGTCTGCATTGATCAGCTACATTACAGTGACCCTGAAACAGCGGCAAACCACTTTGCAGCTAGCTAAGCCACGATATAGGACAAATTATTATCCCAGGCATAACAATTCAAAGGGGAATGTTCCAGGGTGACTCTGTCACTGATGCTCTTTTGTCTTGCCCTTAACCCAGTAAGCTGTCTACTTAATAGATTAGGTCATGGCTACAATTTGGTTTCCAGAAAACAACAAGAAAGTATAAAGACTTCTCATCTTCTTTTTGTGGATGATTTAAAACTGTATAGTTTATCAGATGTGGAACTGAAACTACAACTGCAAGTGGTCAAAACTTTCTCGTATGATATAAGAATGTCATTTAGTTTTGATAAATATGCAAAAGCAACCTTTAAAGCAGGAAATCTGCAGCACCAAGAAAACATCAGTCTGGGACAGGAATGTTATATAAAATAACTTGAGGAAGAGGGAGTGTATAAATATTTGGGATTGAAGTATCAACAATAAAACATGAACAAATGCAAATAAAACTTAGTAAGGAATATTTTAGAAGACTAAAATTAATACTGAAAACAACTCTGACATCTAGGAACAAAGTCCAAGCTATAAGCCAATTTGCTCTTCCTGTTCTAACTTACAGTTTTGGGGTGAATGACTGACCCCAAAAGGTATTGGATCAGTTGGACAGAAAAACAAGGAAAATGCTTGATGCTTATTAAACGATTAAAAAAAAATCAGTGTATACCAGGATTATATATTCCCCATTCTAAAGGAGGTATGGGCCTCCTTGACATTGATTATATGTATAGATCTGCAATCGTAGGACTGTATACACATCTGCTGACCTCACAAGATCCAGTCACAGAGAAAGTTTCAAAACATGAGGAGAACAATTATAAGATGACTTCCCTACTTAGTTTTGCAGAAGTATATCAGTGTTAAGCAAAAATGAAATCAAACCAGAAGTAGATAAAAATCAGGCAGCAAATGAATGTGCCAGAAAACAAAAGAAAGAGTATAAAGTGAAGGATCAGATGAGAAGGCAAGAAATGTGGAAAATGCATAAATATAGTTGCAAGTATATTAATCTCTGGGAACAACCTCATGTTGATCAGGATTTAATGCAGGAGTGGTTAAGGAGAGGTGAATTTAAAAGATGAAAGGTTAATATTGGTAGCCCAGGGTAATGCACTACATGGATGTTGGTTTACAAAGTCCGTCGAATATGTCAGAGAAAACGACAATTGTTTTATAAAACTGAATTGGAAATAGTCACACATCTTGTTTCTGGGTGTGATAAGCTAATAGCAGAAGGCCTGTATACTGAAAGGCATATTAATGTGGCAAGACTGTTGCATTGGGGATTGTGCAAACATTATAACATTGAAGTAGCTGAGAAGTATTGGAAACATGAGCCACAAAGCATGATAGAAAATGATGAAGTTTATATCAAATGGAATCATCTATTACAAGCAGTTCAAAAAATACATGCGAGAAAACCAGATATAGTAGTACAGGAAAAGAAGCAAAAGTAATATTGATCACTGAAATTGCTATACCCAGTGATTACAGTGCCCTATGTACAAAGAGACACAAAGTCATAAAATACCAGGATTTGCAGGCAGAAACGAGAACAATGAAGAACAAGGATACTCAGACAGTTCCAATAGTATTAGGAGCAATGGATCTCATAAAAAAGAATTTAGTCATATTTAGATATGTTATCAGTACATGTAGCTCCAAATGAATTGCAGAAGGAGTCAATTCTGGGCACATTGTGGGTGCTGCGAAGAGCACGTTTGGCTAACATCACAGACTGAAACAATACCAATTTCATGAACTGTAATTATACTTTGACTTAGGAATGGGTTCCATTCTAGTCATGGTATTAGAAACCCACAAGTATTGGAGAAATTAAAGAAAAAAATCAGTGTAGCATTATGTGTACTTTGGAGCAACATTACATTGTTGGTCAGCTGATGTTAAATTTTACAGCCCTTCAAATGTCATCATAAACTGAGAACTATGCATTCCTATGCACAATGAAACTGACTGACCTCTGAAGAGTTAGCCATGCAGGTCACCTTCAGAGGGCACCCTTCATCACCCCACAGTCAGCCAGGCCTGTCCCATGGCTGATACTGCACAAAATACTGCACAAAATGAAAATAAAATAAATGAGAAGAAGTACATAGCATATAAGCATGTGATGTTCAATATTAAGCTATGCTCACACTGTCCCCAGAATTTCCCTGCATGTATCTTGCCAGATGGAGAGTGTGGCCCATTTCTGCTATCAAGCCAATCAATTAGTCTCTACCTTCTGTGATGATGCAAAACAGAAAACAAGAGTTGTACATTTGGCACATCTCTTACAAATGAATTACAATACCAGTGCATGTACAAGGCTATGTAGCAATATACCAATGCAATATAACAACCAACTGCAAAAAACAGGTGGCTCTGTCTCCCTCATGTTTTCTTTTCACTAATAGAGAAGATGTGGGTAACGTCTCAACAGGTCACTGTACTTTGGCAAAACAGATCACCCAAGTGAGTGATATCTATGGCACCATTTAATTCCCTGGTGAACTGCTACCATGCATACACCCTGTACAGTGGGCTCTCATAGGTTCATAGGTAGGTACTAGACTATTGGCCCTAGGGCCTCTATAAGCCTAGCCAAAAAGGAACCCTGACTTTCGCCACCCAAGAAAATTATTTACCTGTACCCTTGTCGAGCAGAGCCACAGAAGTAATCCCTGGGGTGAATTTCCTGTTTCCCATCCAATCATCAAGATTTTTCTTGAAGAGTGCTAATGAGGAGCTTTGTTTGATATAGATAGGTAGTTTGTTCCAGAGTATGGGAAGTCTCAGGGACAGGAATCTATCCCTCCAGCATGTTCTGTTTATTGTGGTGACAAGGTTTAGGCCCCTAGAGTGTGTAGCTTGGAGGGATTGGGATTTCTTTAAGTGGAGCATGTCCAACAGCTCTGGGTTTGACATACTTTTGTATGTTAGGCAGAGATCGCCTCTGAGTAGGTGATATGTGACGGAGTAAAGCTGGAGTTTTTTGAGATGGTCTGCGTAGGACATCTGTTTGAGGCTGGTAATCCTCTTTGTGAAGTATTTCTGCGGCCTTTCCAGTTGTTGTAGATGTCTTTTGAGGTACATAACAAAAGGGGCACTGTATTCTATAATGGGTCTAATGAGTGACGAGTAGAGGGGAACAATGACCTCTTTTTTCCTGGATGAGAAAACTTTTGTGATGAGGTGTGCTTTTTGTACATATTGTATATGCTAAATAGTTACTCTGTATACTGTATTTTGATATGGTTATGTAACTTCCCTTACAGTTTAAATGATAATAGTTATTTTTGTTATTGTTGCTCTTTGACTTATAGTTGTACTTTTAGTTACAGTGCTGACTGCTTGTGAATGCTGATTCACTATTAATTGTTATGTATGCATGCGTTTGAAAATGTTCGCTTTGTTTCCTTATGAGTATTGTCCTCTCCTGGACTGAGCATGAAAATGGTGACTTGTGATCAGTGTTCTACTTCTGATAACAGATGAAAATAATTAAGTGAATGTCACCTCTGCCTGGGTCTCAGATAATTTCTCTCTACCTGTGTTGCTTGCTCAATGTGTGTTGGCCAATTAGCTCAAAGGTAAGAAATTCCATGTTACAGGCATGGCAGATCCACAATGAGGATGGCTTCATTAGCAGCTCATTAGCATGTCTCTGCATTGAACAGTGTAATGCAACTACACAAACACACACATGCACAAACATGCACACACACAAGTAAGCTCCACGGCACTGGCATGCACCCACAGAAATATCCATATACTCACATGTTCAAACTTGCACACATACATATATTGTTGGCATCCCTCCCTCCCTACTTTACTAAGACCACCCTGCCACACACAAAAATACCAACAGACACCTCAACCCCCCAAGCCTTGCTGGAATTACCTGCATCACTAATACTACCATAGGAATGGATGCCTGACCAGTATCCTTTGACAGTGTTCACCTTTCCTTACAGCATAACATTTTACTAAGCAAAATGACCCCCCCCCCAAAAAAAAAAAAATAATAATTATTCAGCTGAGGATATTGGGAGATGAAGACATTTCCTGGGGATGCATATGGTTAATTAGCATTAGCTACTCTCCAAGACAGTCACAATAACACGTGGCTCCACCTGCAAGACCATTCTTTTTGCTAAGGCCCTATGAAGGGAAAATCTCAATGGTATTGTGATCTAAGATTTATAAATGCTTAGCATGCTGAGGGAACCTTTAGAGATAAGGCTTACACCCTGTACTAAACATTTCTGAATCCCATTGTCAATCATGGCCCATGTATGTGAAAAGGTGATGGCTGATATATCACTCATATGAAATGCATACAGCTGGACATGGACAGCAAAAACAACAGAAAATAAGTAATCACCGCACACACACAAAGGAATACATTCAGGCACACAAACTGAAATGAGCAAAATTGAAAGGGAAAAGAGAATTTACAATTAATATTTCACAATTCCTCACTTCTGAAAATGAAACAGTGGCATGAAATAACTGTCAACTGTAATGTTTAACTGTTGAACTGTTTAACATTATCCTTTTGCAAGATTTTATTTTATTTAAGGTAACACAATCTGTACATGTATGTTCTTTCACTTGCCAATGCACCTTTAGTATATTAGTTATATAAGAAATAAGCAATGGAGTAGTAACTTCTCCACTCACTGCATGATTGATATGGTCTGCGAAGGCAGGCAGTGTTGTTAAATATGTATGTACCACATGGATGTTCTTTATATCATGCCAAAGAGCCTGCACCACTCTCTTAGATGCCACTCTTCTTCTTTTTTCAGTGTTGCTGTTGATCTAATGAAATATTAACAGCTGTGAAATTGGCATACATTATCCAAAGTAAACTTGTAATGCACTTTCTTAAAAAAAAACAAGAACAAACATGCAGCAGTGACATCTTCACTGCTGTGCTCTGTATTATATTCTCCATATTCTATTCCATTTGTAAGTCTTTAAACTTCCTATTTACAGTAATGAAGTTATTCTTTTTGTAATTACATAGTGCTGTCTGCACTAAAATCATTGCTATTACAGATATTTAAAATATAAAGTTTGAAAAGTATCTATAAAGCTTTCATTAATCCTCATTAGTAATAAATAATCATAATTTAGGCCACCTTTGCCCTTGTTTTGGCATCCTGTAGTGAAGGACCATTGCATGTCAAAGGGTCACCAGATGTTTGCACAATGTAGCTATTACTCTGTGGGACATACTCTTTCTCATCAACCAGTCTCACCTCACGCATAAACAGTGGCTAGCAGGTTATATTGAAGAAGATGATTCAGTAGTTGGGAGTATACACATTTTTCTAAGATTTTTGATAGGGGAGATCATATAGCTATGGGGCGATAATTAATAAGTTCTGTTGAGGAACCACCTTTGCGTAAGGGGACAACATAAGAAATTTTTCAGAGAGAGGGGACAGTGTGTTCAGCTATGGATCTATTTATGAGTATGGAAATAGGGTAGGCGATGGCAGACGTGGCAATCCTGAGGTAATCAGCAGGGAGTTTATCAGCAGCGAGAGTGGTGGGTTTCAATTTGGCAAGGTGTTTACGAATCAGGTCTGTTGGGACTGCTTTAAGTAAGAATTGGGTGTTGGTTGTATTGTGACAGTTTTATATTTTGGAGGTATTTGAAGTAGTAGTGGGGACATTGTTGAATAACTTTTGGATAGAGGAGGTGAAATACTCATTAAACTGTGTGGCAATATCATTGTTATCACTTTCAGTGTTAGGGTATGGGGAGGTTATTTTGCCTAGTTGGAGAATGTGGTTGATTGCAGACCAGAATTTTTGTGGATTGTTGTAGTGAGTTTTTTGTAGCTGAATATAATAACTTTTTTGTCATTACGTATTTGTTTTTTTGCTTTGTTTCTGAGCTCTAGGAAGTATTGTTGATTTGTACTTATTTTGCTGGTACGCCAGGTTACCCAAGCTATGTCTCTTTGTTTGAGTAGGGATCTCATGTCCTTTGAGATCCAGGGGGCTGGGTTGGTTTTAGTATGAAATATACATTGTGGGGCCATAAGATTAAGGATACCTAAGAAGGTAGTATTAAAGTACTCCACAACTTCATCTAATGGTAGAGTTTTAAGAGGTGACCAGTTTATTTTTTTTAAGGTGTTGATGAACTGGTCTGGTAGGAAATTTTTGGAACTATGGATAGAAAGTAGGATGGAGAGTTTTATGGGTTTTGTGTGTTGTCTTAGTATGAATGTGGGTAGGTGATCACTGAAGGAGTCGGGTAACGTACCAGATATATTGGCAGATGAAGGCTTGTTGGTTAGGATCCAGTCTAATATGGAGTCCTTTTTGCTGGATTTGTCTGTACGGGTGGGAGTTTGGATAATCTGTGTGAAGTTAAATAGGTTTAAGTGGTACCTTGGGGGGGATGCCATGATAGAGACCCAATGAATGGTGAAGTCCCCCAGGATAAGTGTCTCAGACTCTAGAGTGGCAATATTGTCGCCTGGTGGTAAGTAGACACCTATAATGATGAGTTGTTTCTGCTTGTTTAATTTTATATTTGCAAACAGGGTTTCTGCTTAGCCGAAAGTGGGGATATCTTTACATATTTGTTGGAGAGTAAGGTTGTGCCTGTAAAGTAGGGCAATGCCCCTGCCTCTTTTAGCTATTCAATCACATCTAAAGATGTAGCCAGGAGGGGCTATGGTGGTATCTTTGATGTGGGTCTTGAGCCGGGTCTTGGTTAGGAGTACAATGTCAGGGTTATAGAAGGATATAGAGGCATGTAGCTCTTCAATTTTATTCATGATGCTGTAGATGTTTCTACTGAGTATTAAGAGGTCAGAGGGTTTTTGCTTGCAAGGGATATTAGGTCCATGTAGGTTTGTAGTGATGGGTATAGTAGTAGAGGGGCCTGGGTTAGGTTGGATGTCGCCACTGAGTGCAAGTTGGTTAGTAGCAGTGGTCAGTGTGTGTAGGTAACTGGTGATCATATTGTGTATGAGTAAACCGGGTAGATTTTTATAATTAGTTTCTTTGTAGGTGAGCTTGGTGAGCTCAAAGGGGGTGTGGTTGAAGAGGGTAGGTGAAATGTATATGTGATTATGGTGGTGAGTGTTTGAAAAGGTTAGCATGATAGTGGAGTGATTAGTGATAGTGGAGTGGTAGACAGTTAGATGGTAGTTTAGGGAGAGGAGAACTGCTAAGAAAATTGCATGGTGAGAGTTGAAGGGGTTGGTGGCAGTATATGTGGAGTTAAGTTATCTTGTTTGGAAGTTATTAGAGGGAGAAAGGATAGTGTGATATAGCAGAGCACCACAGAACAAATTAATGAGCAGGTGGTGAAAGGAAAGAGAGGGGGGAGTGGTTGGAGGATGATGTGATAGGTTGGTGGGAGGTGTTAGGGGAGTCAGGTGATTGAGGTTATGAATAAATTTTGGTATAGGCAGGGTGGGTGGGATAAGGGAGCAGGGTGGAGAGCAAAGTGAGCCTGAGCGACAGCAAGAGCAAATGCAGCAGGCTGAATCAACTCCACCAGGTAAGGACCTCAGCAAAGAACTGAAACAGTGAACCAAAGTAGGTACGGTACTGGTTAAAGTGCGATTATATTTATCTGTGACTGTGTAACCAAATACTAATAGTCTGACATTGTGTAAGTTCTACAATTTTTTTGTGGGAATATGTTCCAATTAACATGTTCATGTCTGCAAGAGTTATTTAAGAGATAGAAAGTGATGTGTTTCAAATACTACATCATATCTTAGCATGATGATTACCAGCCCAAGTGGTTGTTTTGTCTGCACTGAAGTTCATAGGTTCATAGGTAGGTACTAGGCTATTGGCCCTGGGGCCTATACAAACCCAGCCAAAAAGGTACCCTGGCTTTTGCCACCCAAGAAAATTATTTTCCTGTGCCACTGTCGAGCAGAGCCACAGAGGTGATCTCTGGGGTGAATTTCCTGTTTCCCATCCAATCATCAAGACTTTTCTTGAAGAGTGCTAATGAGGAGCTTTGTTTGATATAGATAGGTAGTTTATTCCAGAGTATGGGAAGTCTCTGGGACAAGAATCTATCCCTCCGGCATGTTTTGTTTATTGTGGTGACAAGGTTTAGGTCCCTAGAGCGTGTAGCTCGGAGGGATTGGGCTTTCTTTAAGTGGAGCATGTCCAACAGCTCTGGGTTTGACATAGCTTTGTATGTTAGGCAGAGATCACCTCTGAGTAGGCGATATGCAATGGAGTAAAGCTGGAGTTTTTTGAGACGGTCTCATGAGGGCATCTGTTTGAGGCTGGTAACCACAGAACAAATTAATGAGCAGAGGTAATCCTCTTTGTGAGGTATTTTTGCGGCCTTTCCAGTTGTTGTAGATGTCGTGTGAGGTACATACCAAAAGGGGCGTTGTACTCTATAATGGGTCTAATGAGTGATGAGTAGAGGAGAACAATGACCTCTTTTTTTCTGGATGAGAAACCTTTTGTGATGAGGTGTGCCACGTAGAAGGATTTCCTGACTACTGTGGCGATGTGATTATCAAAGGAGAGACTACTGTCCACCTGTGTCCCAAGGTCTCTTATCACACTTTTGGTGTTAAGTATACTACCGCCTATGTTGTAGTTCATGGGTACAGAGTTTTTACCAAAGGGGATAATCATGCACTTTTTAGCATTGAGCTTGAGGCCATGGCTTTGACACCAGGCATCTGTCTCAGTGAGGCCCTTTTGTAGGATGTCCACATCGTTAGGAGTTTCGATTATGGCTCCTAATTTGCAGTTATCTGAGAACTTCGTTAGCCAAAGGTCTTCTGTGTTAGCCTGTACTTCAGAGAAGTAGATACCAAACAGGAGAGGACCCAGGACTGAACCCTGTGGTACTCCACTTGTCACTGGTCTGAAGTCAGATTTGGAGTCTGCTACTTTCACAGTGTGGGTTCTGTCAGTGAGCCAGTTGGCAACCCATCTTGTGACATAAGGATTTTTACCTGGTTTAGTGAGTTTATCTATAATTCCAGAGTGGGGGATGGTGTCAAAAGCCTTGGCAAGATCTATATAGGCTGTGTGAACCACCTTACCCTTGTCTAAGGCTTTGGTGACTGCTTCAAAGAAGTCTATCAGGTTTAGGAGACATGATCTGTCTTTTACAAACCCGAACTGGGTGGGATCCAGAGTTTGGAGATTACCAATGTCTTTGTTTATAAGTTCCATGATGATATGTTCCATGGCCTTGCAGACCAGACTCATCAGGCTAATGGGGCGGTAGTTCCTGGGGTCCATGCTGGCTCCCCCCTTGTGGAGTGGGATAACCGTTGCTGTGCGCCATTCAGCAGGCACAAAGCCTGAGGTGAGGCTATGACTGAACATGATGCTTAGGTGGGGTGCCAGTTCGTTCTGTAGTTCATGTAGAATGCAGCCTGGGATGTTGTCTGGTCCCATGGATGCTGTGTTCTTGGCTTTGGAGAGTGTGGTTTTTACCTGTGCAGCCGTGATTACAGGAACTTTGCGTTCTTCCGGTATAGAGATGGGCTCTTTAGGGGGTGAGAGGGGGGGGTGAAGTTAGCACTGAACCTATCTGCTAGGATGTTGGCAATATGAGTTGGGTCTGTATATTTAGTGCCATTGTGCTGTAACTCAGAGCAGATCTGAGTGTTGCCATTGAGATTCTTGACATAACTATAGAATGTTTTGTGGTTGTCTTTAGAATCAGTGACGATTTTATTTTTGTAACTAGCTTTGGAGGATTTTATCAGGGATCGCAGCTTCTTACTGAGGCTGACCAGGGAGCTCCTCCACTCATGGGATTTTACTCTCTTTTGCAAGAGTTTCTTCCTTCTGTTGTACAGTTTGTTTATGGCAGGGGACCACCATATTGGCTTCCTTTTTTTGGAGGATAGCGTCTTGGTTCTGTTTGGGATAGCACGATCCATGCACTCATGCAAGTGCTTATAAAGTGCAATTGTGTAGGATTCAGTAGTCGTAACTGTATTGTTCATCTGCATGGGTGTCATGAAGTTCACCACTTCTGTCTTAAGAAGCATGAAGTTGGCTTTGGAGAATTTTTTTACCATGGTTTCCTTAATGGGGGGGGGGGGTGGAGGCAGGATGTAGACATCTAGGGTAATTAGCTTATGGTCGGATCGGACCAATGAGGCATTGACTTCAGGTGTGGAACACTGATCACTCATATTGGTAATGGCTAGATCTAGGATATTGTTGCCCCTGATAGGGGTGTGGATTAGTTGATCCAGGGCATATGAGTTTATGAATTCCAGAAAGCGTTGAGCGAAGGAGTTGGTACATGAGTAGTTTTCCCAGTTAATGGTGGGGTAGTTGAAATCGCCCATTATTAGGGTGTTTGGTTGAACCCTAATATTTTCCAGTACATCAAGAAAAGAGGAGTGGGAATCCTGGGGCATGGTGGGTGATCTGTAGCAAGCTACAATTTGGATTGCATTTTTGCACAGAGTTAGTTGCACTTGGATAACCTCGGCTGCATTATGCTGAGCAACTAGCCTGGAGGTGTGGATATCCTTAATGAATATGGACACACCTCCGCCTTTGGTGTTCTGGTCCAGGTTACTCGGCTGAAAAGTGTGGTATGAGTTATAGCCTGGTAGTGCAGGGGTGCTCTCTGGAGCCTTGAACCAGGTCTCAGTCACTGCACAGATATTGATGTTCTCCATTTTAAGGAGTGCCTCGCCTGAGTGCATTTTGAGATTTAGACTTCTAGCATTGAGTAGCATCACCCTCGGTTTTTGCTTGCCTGGTCCTGTTACGGTGGTGAATTTGTCATTTGAACCTTGCCTAAAAAAGGCACTATAGGAGCGGCAAGAACCTTAGCCAGTATTCAGAATCACAGGGGTGACAGGTGCAGGCCAACTCTGGCAAAGCTTCGTGGTCTGTCGACCATGTCATCCCAGGCAGACAGATACAGAATCCCTTTAGAATGGCACCAGAAGCTTAGCCAATTGTTGAAGTCAATCATTTATTTTGTCCTTGTACTGCGGCATCATTCTGGGTGATGGCAGAATGCTACTCAGTGCTAGTGTCATATCTGCCTGGGCTACAAGATCGGAGAGCTCTTCCATGTCTCTTTTCATGTAGTCCAGGGAGGTACGTCTCAGGTCGTTCACACCAACATGGACAATGACAGAGTCATATTTGTACTTGTTGTGGAGTGACCTGAGTGCGTGGGTTATGTGGCAGATCCTGGCACCCAACAGGCAGCTGACAGTAACCTTCTCTTTGTTTAGCCTGGTGAGTGGGACATCAGTGTGCCTGACTATAGAGTCGCCTATGACTAGTGTGTTGGGTACGTTGTTTTGCCTTATTGGCTGTGGTTGAGTGGCACACTGAGTCTGCGGGCTATGTGTCATTTGGGTTGTGTTGGGGGGTGAAGGTTGCTTGCATTTCTGCTTTGGAGGTCTCTGTTGCTTGAGCAGATTATTATTGAGAGCCTCCGCGAATGTTTTTGTGTTTCTATGTGTGGATTTTGGTGGTGTAGATTTAGTGAGACTATGTGATGAGTGTGGTGTGGTGCAAGTGTTTACCTTCTCCTCTTGACTGTCAAGTTCAGTCTTGATTGGAGAGAGCTTTACCTCCAGTTTGGATAGATAAGTGCATCTCTCACAGGTTGTAGTGTTGGGTGGTAGGAGGAGAGGGTTGTCTGTGTACATGAGGCAATTTCTACATTGCCCCAAGATGCCCAGATTCATCAGATAGACAGGAGAGAACACTGGGAGCTGACCCTTGGACATGCCTGAATAAAAAAATCTATTTTCCTCTAGATAAGTGAGGAAAGTGAGTACAAGAGCTGTTTTTCTCTAAGTAAGTGAGGAAAGTAAGTACCAAAACTGTTTTCCTCTAGGTAATGAGGAAGGTTGAGTGCTGTAGTAATTAGTGGGTTATTTGGTGCTTACAAGTTCTGAACAAGTGCTGATCACGAATAAGCAAATTCAAGTGCTAAAAGTAAGAATCTGTATCTGGACTAAACTAGTTATAGGAAAGGGGGAAAACAAGTGCAAATGTGGGCTTTTAAATCAGAAAGTTGAGAGAGATGGAAAAACTGCCCAAACGGCCAATAACTACAATTTCTGGGCCACAACCACTCCTTATGTGGTAGATAGGTTACCTAGTGCTTACCACTCCCACTGATAAGCTAGAAGGCTTCCCTCCAACACAGAAAGCTTGGGGGAGGGGGCTCAGAAGCTTACATACAGTCCTGGATACAGCAAATCTGAATCTGGACTACACACATCATCTTCTTTCGGCTGTTCCCGTTAGGGGTCACCACAGTGGATCACCTGTTTCCATTTCTTCCTGTCCTTTGCATCTTGCTCTGTCACACCAACCACCTGCATGTCCTCTCTCACCATATCCATAAACCTTATCTTAGGCCTTCCTCTTTTCCTGTTACCTGGTAGCTTCATCCTTAGCATCTTTTTCCCAATATACTCAGCATCCCTCCTCAGCACATGTCCAAACCAACGTAATCTTGCCTCTCTGGCTTTATCTCCAAACCTTCCAACCTGGGCTGACCCTCTAATATACTTATTCCTAATCCTGTCCACCCTCGTCACACCCAGTGCAAATCTTAACATCTTTAACTCTGCCACATCCAGCTCAAACGCCTGCCTTTTTGTCAATGCCACTGTCTCCAACCCATATAACATAGCTGGTCTCACTAGTAGACCATCCCTTTCACTCTTACAGGTACTCATCTGTCACAAATGACTCCTGATACTTTTCTCCATCCACTCCATCCTGCCTGTACTCTCTTCTTCACCTCTCTTCTACACTCACTGTTACTCTGAACTATTTACCCCAAGTATTTAAACTCATCCACCTTTGCCACCTCTACTCCTTGTATCCTCACCATTCCTCTATCCACCCTCTCATTCACACACATGTATTCTGTCTTAGTCCTGCTGACCTTCATTCCTCTTCTCTCTAGAGCATGTCTCCAGGGTCTCCTCCACCTGTTCCCTACTCTCACTACAGATCACAATGTCATCTGCAAACATCATAGTCAATGGGGACTCCTGTCTGATCTCGTCTGTCAACCTGTCCATCACTGTTGCAAATAAGAAAGGGCTCAGAGCTGATCCTTGATGTAACCCCACCTCCACCTTAAACGCATCCGTCACTCCCACCGCAGACCTCACTGCTGTCACACTACCCTCGTACATATCCTGTACCATTCTTACATACTTCTCTGACACTCCTGACTTCCTCATACAATACCACAACTCCTCTCTAGGCACCCTGTCATATGCTTTCTCTAAGTCTACAAAAACACAATGCAACTCCTTCTGACATTCTCTGTACTTCTCCATCAACACTCTCAGAGCAAACATCGCATCTGTAGTGCTCTTTCCCAGCATGAAACCATATTGCTGTTCACTAATCATCACATCCCTTCTTAACCTAGCTTCCACTACTCTTTCCCATAACTTCATGCTGTGACTGATCAATTTAATCCCTCTGTAGTTACTACAGCTTTGCACATCACCCTTATTCTTAAAAATCGGTACCAAAACACCTTTTCTCCATTCCTCAGGCATCCTCTCACTTTCTAAGATTTCATTAAACAATCTGGTTAAAAACTCCACTGCCATTTCACCTAAATACCTCCATGCTTCCATCGGTATGTCATCTGGGCCAACAGCCTTTCCATTCTTCATTCTCTTCATAGCTATCCTTAATTCCTCCTTGCTAATCCATTGTACTTCATGATTCACTATCCCTACATCATCCAACCTTCTCTCCCTCTCGTTTTCTTCATTCATCAACCCCTCAAAGTACTCTTTCCATCTCCTCAACACACTCTCCTCGCTTGTGAGTATGTTTTCCTCATTATCCTTTATCACCTTTACTTGCTTCTCATCCTTCCTAGCTCAGTCCCTCTGTCAAGCCAATCGGTACAGGTCCTTTTCTCCCTCCTTAGTGTCCAACCTTTCATACAACTCTTCATATGCCTTATCCTTAGCCTTCGCCACCTCTCTCTTTGCCATGCACCTCATCTCCTTATACTCCTGTCTACTTTCTTCATCTCTCTGACAATCCCACTTCTTCTTTGCCAACCTCTTTGCTTGTATACTCTTCTGGACTACATTAGTTACAGGAAAGGTATTTTTTTTTGTTATATATACAGAAAAGTAGCTAAAACAGCAGTCAAAACAATTCAAATGCAGTGCAAGCTAGCACACTTGAGTATGTAGCAATGTTAGACCAAACAGTTTAAAAAATGCAATTAAATTAAAAATGACTAAAAACAATGCAGAAGGAGTCTATTAGGTAGAATGAGGTAAAGAGATGGGATGGGACTGAGACAGAAAAACAACAAAAATGCGTTGTACAAGAAAAAGTTGATATTAACAACTGCCTTAGTTTTGATGGTCATATTTTCAAACAAAGACAGGGGGTTGCTATGGATGCTTGTTGTGCCCCAGCATTTGCAAATGTAGTATTTGCCTACTGGGAAGATGAATTCCTTAGGAACTCAGAGTATAAAAAGTACTGGGTCTTGTATGGGCGCTACCTAGATGATATAGTAATCTTGTGGAAGGGTAGTGAGGCTAAACTGGAAGAGTTTGTTGTTTATATCAATGTGACCACTGATTTCCTTAAATTTAGTATGACTAAGGATAAAGATAGCCTGAACTTTTTAGATGTTACTATCAAAAATGTCTATACTAAAAAGATGTTTATTTCTCTGTTATATAGGAAACCTACGCATTCTAATGCACTATTGCACTTTGAAAGCTGGCACCCTGAACACCAGAAAAAGGCCCTGGTTAAAAGCCAGTAAGTCAGGGTTGCCAGGATGGTCTCAGAGGATGATGATTTTCAGAAAGAATGTGAGACACTAAAGGGCATGTTAGTAAAAAGAGGGTACCCCCACCCGTTTTGTTAATATTATTGAGAACAAAGTTAAACACAAAAGGCACAGTGGGTACATTGTTAAATTTCTATGTGGCAACACTGAGTCTGTTGGGACCCCTCATTTAGACCATGATAGGTACTCAAGGGCCTTGACTATACCTTATACACTTGATTTCTATGACATCAGGAAAATAATTGAGAAATTTTGGGAAATTTTTGTTATGGTTGAGGAGAGTGTTGGGGTCCTTGGTGATAAAACAGTTGTGGTTTATAAAAAAGATACCTGCTTTAAGGACCTTTTGGAAAAGAACTCAAGGTCTTTAAAAAATGGGGGTTGCTTTAAATGTGGTAGGTGTGCTCACTGCCCATCTGTTGTGGACAGAGGGGAGATCTTTATCAAGAACTACGGGTTTATTTACCCAAAGAAAAAGTATTACTGTTTTTCAAAAGGGGTAGTGTATGTTGCTTTGTGTGACTCATGTGATAGATTTTATGTGGGTAAAACTAAGAGGGCCCTCAAGCAACGGGTCTATGAACATGGCTATGAAATTAGACAGAAAAACAACAAAAATGCATTGTACAAGCATACAGAGATGTTCTCTTTGCACAAGTTTAAGTTTTGTGCCATTGATCATGCTGACCTGGGTTCAATGGGTGGACCGTTGGAAGAGTTTTTGGAACTTCTTGAATTAAAGTGGCAAATTAAACTTAATGCCTGTAAAAAACCTGGGCTTAATGACAGTGTCAGTATCATGGCTCTACTGAGACTGAAGTCTTTGTATTTTTTATGAGTGATTACCAACTAACAATGAGGAATTTTGTGTTGTGGTTCCTTTAAAATGTGTTTTACCTTGTCATGTTATTCATTGTTAATTTCCTGGGGGAAATGATGTAACTAATTTTTAGGGTGGGGTGGGTTATTTAAGCAGTGTTTTGCACTTTGTATTTGTATTCTGATGAAGTCAGTGGAGTCTGACAAAAGCGCTTAATTGAATAAAGAAGAGTTTTCCTTTTATCCGGATCTGTGGTATTGTTGGCTGCCTGCTTCATTATCTGTTTTTCTACAGTTTGTCTTGGTCTTTTGGTGGTTTTTGGTATATCATATCTCAGCATGATGGTTACCAGCCCAAGTGGTTGTTTTGTCTGCACTGAAGTTGATATTAAAATGGCATCTTTCACACTCGTGTCTTCTCAGATGATGTTCCATGCAGTCAACTCAATGTTATAGTCCATTTAGCAGTGTATGTGTGTCTGCAGTATGTAAAGGGCACACCAGTGACTTGTACAACATTAGCATTTCCCAGTGACTTGTACAACATTAGCATTTCCTAGTTTACACAACTAATATTTTCAGGTGTCATTTCTAATATTTTCAGGTGTTGTTATATACAATGTGCATTCACTGGTAAATGTACTACAAAAATAATACACCAAAAATTTGCTTGCATTCCTTATCTTTGTTGTTGCAGAAATAGTGACAATATGGTAAAGCATGAATGCATCCCTTAAAGTGTGGAAAAATCATAAAATGATAAATAAGGACTTTTGCTGGACAATTCATCTTTTTTTATATTGAATAAGCTGCCTTTGTTGTATGACAGTGTGACCATCTCCATTAAAAAAAAAACATAAACAAACTATTAAAGTATACTAAACAAAATTATTGCTGTACTGTGAATCTTAGTGGGAAAAAAGTCTGTAAGGCTAACTGCATGCATTTGAAGGTCCAGCTGTAATGCCAAGTGTAATGGATGAACAATACAGGATTGCCTGAAGCATGGATTTTTGTTGATATCCACTTATATTTAACAACACATAGATATACAGAAGAAAAGAATAAGAAGTAGTCATTGTCCCCTGCTATTCTCTAGGCAAACGTACTGGGATTCACCTTGGGTAAGGCACTGCTGACACACCATAGGCATGTTTCCCTAATGTATGCAAGCATCTTTTCTATGAACAGGATTATAACCTTTCATGAAACAATCCCTTTCTTTGCCATAGAAATGATCAAGCAGTAATGCATGACCATACAGTCACTGAAAAGCCCCAAAATGATAAATACATGTGTTTGCAGGGGAAAATTCTCCCTTTGTCTCTCCCCTACCAATTTTATGTGTGTGTGTGTATATATATATATATATATATATATATATATATATATATATATATATATATATATATATATATATATACCAACTCCAAGACTGCACCACCATGAGGAAAGGTCAGTGGTCAGTTTTTCCTGATGAATACTGTTCTAAAATCTCACTCTAAAAAGCTTGTAATTTTAAAACAGCTTATTTCTGATCAGCTGCAATGGCTTTTTCACTTTCTGATGAAAGGACTTATCGAGGAAACGTCTGTCGTACAATGTGAGCAGTAATGGAAAATGGAGATAAATGCAAACTTCATACTAATAAGCTTTTTGTAGTCATGATATCCTTTTTAAAAATGTCTTTATTGCTTTTAGGTTACAACGTATAAGACATTATACAATAAGATACACACACAACATACAACAAAACATAACATTCTATATACAATATATACAAAGATAAACTGTCCAGGCAGCAGCAGGTGTCAGCCAGTAGAAAGGTTTATTTTTTTAAAAATTCATCACAAGCGCTTTCACCCTGACAACAATACAGGGCTTTTTCAAGTGTAAATGCAAGCATAAAATCAGGTCTATAAGTACTCCCATTCATGAAAAAGGAGCCAAAAATTTAAAGAGACACTCTAAAAACATAACAAATGTTACACAACAACCCACAGGTAGATGTAATCAAAAGCACATTTTACAATTGTCCCTATACATTAAGTAACGTGCTATAAATTCATTACAAATATTGAATCATACATCGTTAAGCATAAAAAGCTTTTCACAACATAAACTACAAAAGATGTATGAAAATTTGATTTATTGCAATTTTTCACTTTTCTCCTTTAAAAATGGTTTAATTGAAATATGACCGTTTAGCTCTGGGGGTTGGGATGCATTCAGTTTCAACTGCCAAAAGGTTTCCTTGCAGCCTAACCAATTCTCCCACTCTCCCCCTCTAGGGTCCACACATACCTGTTCCAAAATCCCAAAAAGAAACCCCACATGACTGGGTTCCATATGCAGGTGCCAATATAGTGCACTATTCAATTTTTTCTTTTTAATGTTGTTAAGTGTGTTCATAAATCCGCTTTTTTAGTGCCCTTTCAGACTTTCCAACATAAAATGCTTGGCAGTCCTTACATAAGGCTAAATATACTATACCCCTAGTCATACAGTTACCTTTTCTGAATTGTATTCTACTTTTTGCATAATTGTCCAAAGAGACATTTGCCACCCCTATGATATACTTACAATAACCACATCTACCATATTGTCTGGTACCTTGGTCCACACTCCGGTCACTACTCCTTTCAAAAAGGTTTTTTAAGTTGACCCCTGTCTTGTAAACAAAATTAGGGTTCTCCCCTACCTTACACACGATGTCATGGTTAAATCTTAACATTTTCCAGTTGTTCTCAATAACATATTTTATGTCCCTAGATACTCCACTATGTTGCAAAAACAACGCCCTCTTAAAATTCTGTTCTCTACTAGTCCCATCAGCTGTTACTGTCCACAAGTTATCACCTAGAAAGGCAAAAATTTTACACCCCATACTTCCAAAATCTCACTTGCAACTTCCTCGATTAAATTATCCAGGTATCCCCTGGAGGTAAATAATTATGAGATATACTTAATCTCAAAAATTAAGTCACTCCTCTCAGATGTCTATTCATCTTGATAGTATGAAAAACGAACCCCCACGGATTAATTTAACAGAGAAAAAAGTACTGTTTCTGGTTCTAGTAACTTGGTTAACTCTTTCAATGCTGAGACTGGGCAGTTTCATAATATACAAGACTTGTGTAATGAAACCAAAAGTAAAGGAGGCAATTTTAACAGTGTTTCAACCTTCATTAACAAGGAGGCTGTAGCAAATCACTCTATAGTTATGGCTTCCTTAAAGGAGGGTATTAGAGACTTGGAAAACAAGTTGCTTAAGATCAAGAGTGTTAACTTGGACATTGCATATTTGGAGGAATGTATTCACAAACATGTTGTTCCACAGGGATTACGAGTTAGTAAATACCCTGATGGTTTTACTTACAATGATGTTATGGTTCATGAATTTAATGAAATTTTTGACGAATGTGGGTTTATGATTATGTCTTTAATGTTAAAATACTTAAAAAAGAAGGTTGAATATTTGTTGAATGAAGCAGAAAAGTTAAATCAAGTTATTAGGAATTATTTATTGTTCGAATTTTATAGGGATGTATATGAATTTAGTTTTGTTCGTGTAGAATGGAAAAGTGAGGATATTTATTTTAGAAAGCAAAAAAAAGTTGGTTAGGGACCTGAAGCAATACAGTGAGAATAGAGCATATGTTTTTAGGGGTAAAATTGTAAAAACTAAAGTGTATGAATGTGTAGACATGGTTCAACATAATGGTGAAGGGGCAGACATCATTTTGGCTAACATGCAGTCTGTTATTGAGATTGCTGACAATGGTTCAGTTAATTCTGGACCATCAAGCCCTCACCCTTTAAACTTGGAGGTGGTGTCGAACCCTGTTGAACCTTCACCTAATTGTGAGGGGGGAGGATGACGAGGTAAATGCACAGAATTTTTCAGGAGGCAAGATGAAGGGGAAGGGTCAAGTAAAGGCAAAAAGAGAGGGAAGGTATAGTTGTGGACACAGATTTGGTTACCTATACATATAATGGTTTTAAAATTTTTAACCTGAGTGGTATTGAAATTACATTGGAACATTTTCAGCTTTTCGAAAAGGGCTTCAGGTTTTTCCCATCTGTGAAATTTGACATTTGTGATACACTCATTGAGCTAAAAAAATGTTTGTAAGAAAGGTGAATTTTGCATTAATGTTTGACCAAAACAATGAAAGAGACACCACCCAATTTAGGAGGGCTAGTACATTTAATCCCCCCCTTCACCCGGCCTTACAAGTCTTTGAGGAGGCTTGTAAATCTGACATTTACAACTTAACTACTAGTAAAACTTTTAAGAGTGGTTACAAGTTTAAATCAACTTTGACAAAAGAGGAAAAACAGATTTTGGATGAGTTAATGTTGGATAGAGAGGTACGTATTATGAAACCAGATAACGGGGGTGGTATGGTTTTGGTCAATGTTATGGAAAATTCTAGTAAAATTATGGACATTCTAAGTGATATTAATGTGTACATACAATGAACTAAATTAATATTGCGTATAGAAAAATTGATTTAGCAATAGAGGAGTTTGTTTTGGAAAATAGGTTGGACCATGTATTGATCAACAAGAAGCCTAGGTTGGCTTCTTTATTTGGCATTCCCAAGATACACAAAAGTACAACAAATCCACCATATAGGCCCATAGTGGCAGGTGAAGGTTCCAAGACCTACCCCATAGCAACTTTTTTGGACCACACACTTAAACACATTGTCAGTGGTTTTACATACATTCTTAAAGACTCCTGGGACTTTTTGCAGGGGTTGACTATGGAAATACACCAGGGAGATGTGTACTTCCTTACCATTGATGTAGTTGATTTATTTTCATGTATCCCTGTGGAAGAAGGTTTGGAGTTTTTTGAGTCACTTTTAGATAGTAAGCGCTCAGCACTTAACTTAGAAATTGACTTGTTGGTGGAACTTATGAGAATTGTGTTAGAAAACAATTTCATATACTTTGAGGGGGGGACATTCGAGCAGATTAGGGGAGTTTCCATGGGGGCAGCATGTGCCCCCATATATGCTAATTTGGTGCTTTTGCAATGGGAACTAAAATTTTTGTGTAAGTCAGTCTATTGGAGGAACATTAGATTTTACAGGCATTTTTTGGATGATATTTTTATTGTTTGGGAAGGCCCAGTGGATGCCATTATGAATTTTGTTGAGTTCCTTGGTCAAACTACAAACTTTTTAAAGTTTACCTTTAAATTTGACCAGCAAGGGATTGATTATTTAGATGTGAGGCTGGACAAAATTAATGGAAATTTGAAATCTAGGATCCATAGGAAAAGCACTTTTAGCAACTCCTATCTCCCATATAATAGTGACCAGCCGTGGAAACAGAAAAAAAGTATTGTTACGGTTCAGATGGTCAGAGCTGCCAGAATGACATCTGAGGGGAGTGACTTAATTTTTGAGATTAAGTATATCAAAGAATTATTTACCTCCAGGGGATACCTGGATAATTTAATCAAGGAAGTTGTAAGTGAGATTTTGGAAGGATGGGGTGTAAAATTTTTGCCCTTGCTAGGTGATAACTCGTGGACAGTAACAGTTGATGGGACTAGTAGAGAACATAATTTTAAAAGGGCATTGGTTTTGCAACAGAGTGGAGTATCTAGGGACATAAAATATGTTATTGAAAACAACTGGAAAATGTTAAGATTTAACCATGACATTGTGTGTAAGGTAGGGGAGAACTCTAATTTTGTTTACAAGACAGGGGCCAACTTAAAAAACCTTTTTGAAAGGAGTAGTGACCGGATTGTGGACCAAGGTACCAGAAGATGTAGTAGATGTGGTTATTGTAAGTATATCATAGGGGTGGCAAATGTCACTTTGGACAATTACGCAAAAAGTAGAATACAATTCAGAAAAGGTAACTGTATGACTAGGGATATAGTATATTTAGCCTTATGTAAGGACTGCCCAGCATTTTATGTTGGAAAGTCTGAAAGGGCACTAAAAAAGTGGATTTATGAACACACTTACACATTAAAAAGAAAAATTTGAATAGTGCACTATATAGGCACCTGCATATGGAACCCAGTCATGTAGGGTTTCTTTCTGGGATTTTAGAACAGGTATGTGTGGACCCTAGAGGGGGAGATTGGGAGAATTGGTTAGGCTGCAGGGAAACCTTTTGGCAGTTGAAACTGAATGCATCCCAATCCTCAGAGCTAAACGATCATATTTCAATTAAACCCTTTTTAAAGAAGAAAAGTGAAAAATTGCAATAAATCAAATTTTCATACATCTTTTGTAGTTTATGTTGTGAAAAGCTTTTTATGCTTAACAATGTATGGTTAAATATTTGTAATGAATTTATAACACGTTACTTAATGTATAGGGACGATTGTAAAATGTGCTTTTGATTACATCTACCTGTGGGTTGTTGTGTAACATTTGTTATGTTTTTAGAGTGTCTCTTTAAATTTTTGGCGCCTTTTTCATGAATGGGAGTACTTATAGACCTGATTTTATGCTTGCATTTACACTTGAAAAAGCCCTGTATTGTTGTCAGGGTGAAAGCACTTGTGGTGAATTTTTAAAAAAAATAAACCTTTCTACTGGCTGACACCTGCTGCTGCCTGGACCGTTTGTTTGATTATCAGTTTTTCCTTTCGGTCCTGCATGTGTTACTATTTTTTTTAATATATACAAAGAAGTCTCTTCAAAAATCCAGTTTTTGTACTAACCACATATTCTGCAGTGATAAGAAGAATAAAACAGTACCATTAGTTGTTTATTACATATACTAGAGAAAGTCAAACTAAAACCTCTTTATATAGGGTATGTGGTTTTGTAATCAACTTATCTACGCAAATATTTATAAAATGACAATGTTAAAAAGGTTCTAAGTATATCCTTAGTGATTGTCTTACATATATTGCATATTTCACTTTTAGATTTAATATTTTTACCTCTTGAGAATGAGATCTAATAAGTATTCCCAATACTCTTGGTAATATTTACGTTTCTTAGTAACATATAGTAGCTTGTGGGAGGCAATGTATTTGATTGCTACATTTCTACAACCTTCCCATGTGAGTGGGGTTGCAATAGTCCAATTCTTTGTAATACAGAATTTGACTAGAGAACATATGGTGATGCAGACATACTGTAAGACTTTGGGAAGATTATTCATATTTATGTGTAGTATAACTGTTTCCCAGGATAAAGTACTTTTTTGGTAGCCCATTTTCTCTAGTCTTGCCCTTAGTGAACACCATAAGTTATGAACTTTATTACATTCCCACATAACATGTAGAATGTCTGCTGGTTGTTTCTTGCAGTGAGGACATTCAGGTGAGTATTTGTTATTACATTTACTAATTTTTTGAGGGGTAAAATATGCATTATTGTTAATCATGAGTTGGGTGTAGAATAACTTTTTGAATGGGCTGAATTTGAGCGTGTTTTCGATGGCATCTTTTTATTTTGTTCAGTAAATTGTGGGTTTTTCTTCTGCCAGTTTGAGGAGAATAAAGTACAATTCTGATGTTTTATATCATTTATAAGTTTATAAACTCTAGAGATTGTTTTTCCCTTGGTAGTTAGATTTTTTTTTAGAATTAACTGGGACAAACTAGTATTTCGTTTTTCAAAATTTTCAGTATGAAATTTAGTGTTTACATGGTATTTGAGTGAGTTCATAATAATTACGTATTTCTTTGGGAAATTTAATTGCTCTCGTAATTGTGTAATATCACATTCCTTCCATTTATAAATTTCCGATACTGTAATATCTCTTATTAAGGGATACTCTTGCAAGTTTATCAATGTATTATTTAGTAGCAAATTAGGATTAAGGTGTATAGGTTGCAGTAGAAGGAGGGCAATTAATAATTGTACAGATGAAAAGAGCTTTTGAGTAGTTAAAACCATTTGTTTAATAAGTGGATGTAAATTCTTAACATAAACAGAGTTTTGGTTTAAGTTTAAGAATAGAGAGCCCTAGATTTGCACCCAATTGTCTTAATTTGTTCATACCAAATTCTAGACCATAAGGGGGACCATACGTTCGTGTTTGATTCATAATTTAAGATTTGACATAGTCTATATGCCTGGATAATACTGTAGTATAATTTAAAATTAGGTACCCCTAACCCACCTTTAGATTTAGGAAATATAAGCTTTTCATATTTGATTCTAGTAGATTTAGGATACCAAATAAATCTGGATATACTTCTTTCCATGTCTATAAAATTTTTTTGAGGTATAATTGTGAAGGTAGCATTCATTTGGAAAAGAATTCTTGGTAGCATGTTCATCTTAACGATACTGCTTTTTGATAACAAAGACATATTGATATTTTTCCATCTGTTCATATAATTTTCAATAGTATTCCAGATATGGGTTAAGTTATTTTTAATAATTTCAATAAAATTGGGAGTATGTATTACCCCCAAGTATTGTAGTTGATAAGTTATCTTTATTTTGCTCTCCGGGAAGTAAAAGTGCATATGTCCTATGGGATTTAGTGGGAAAAGTTGGGATTTGTTTGGATTTAGTTTGTAATTTGAAATCTCTGAGAATTTTTCAATGTCTGTCAGTATTTTAGGAAGATCTGTTGTGGGGAGTTGTAAGTATATATTTAAGTCGTCAGCAAATGCAGAATATATAATGTTAGTATTTAATACTTTTGGAATGTGTAGAAAAGATTTCTGTGATATATATAAAGAAGTAGTGGTTCCAGGTATAAATTAAAGAGGTAAGGAGAAATTGGACACCCTTGTCTCGTGCCATTTGAAATGGGGATAGGTTTTGTTTTATTACTGTTAATCGGAATGGAAGTTGAGGCCATTTGTTATAAAACCTTAACTTTATTAATAAATTCTTTAGGAAAACCAAATAAAGGCATAACATTAAATAAAAAGTTTAAATTTACTCTGTCGAAAGCTTTACTAGCATCTGCGGCAATAACGTATTTGGGATGTTTATCTGTTTTTAGTAATCTGATAGCTGTGTCTAGTAACAGAGTGTTATCACTTGTTTGCCTATGTACCATAAAACGTAACTGATTATGCAATATAATAGAGGGAAGTATATTCTTCAACCTGTTGACTAAAATTTGAGCAAATATTTTAAAGTCAGTATTTATGAGGGCTATTGGTCTATAATTAGTGGGATCTATCGGGACAGAATTCGGTTTAAGTAGAAGGATGGTCTTAGAATTATTTATATATAAGTCTGTTATCTCATGTTGTATTATATAGTTATATACTTTAAGTAGGATTTTAGAGACTATTCTGAGAATATTTTATAAAATTCAGAGGTAAATCCATCAGGTCCTGGAGATTTACCTGGCTTGAGATTTTTTATTGCTTCTTTTATCTCTGTTAGGTGTAGTGGTGCCCCTAAAAGTTTTTGTTGTTCTTGTGTAACTTGTGGAAATTTTAAATTTTGAATGAACTTATTAAATGTGTCATTTGAGGGTGGTAAGTGCATGTTGTACAGCCTTTTATATATGTTCTCAAATACATTTAATATGTCTTGGTTTTCCTGAAATTTATATCCTTCATAATGTAATTCTTTAATTTTTGGTGGGCCACTCTTAATATTTATTAGCCCGGCTAGAAATCTTGAGGGTGTTTGAGCCCATTCTGAGTATTGATATAAAGACCTGCTTTCTAAAAAAGTTAAATTTTCTAAGTAATGGTTATGTAGTTGTTTTTGCCATTCCATACATTTTTCCTCTAATTCTTTTGAATATTTTTGTTGTAATTGTAGTTCTGTTGACGCAATTTGCGATGATAATGTGGTTTTGGTATTATTAAATTTTTTCTTAAACCAGGCACATTTTTGAATTATGACACCCCTAATAACTGCTTTTGCAGCTTCCCATTGCTTATCATAAGGTATTGGAGTAATTATGATTTCTTCATCTAATTGAGTGAGTATACTATTTATCTCTTTAGCTACTTCTTGTTTCTGAATAATTTTTGGGTTTAAAGTCCACTTATCAAAATAAGATATGTTTTGGCTGAAATTTATCAGGTTTATGAATATATTAATTTTAGAATGATCCGAGATAGATCTAGGTGAAATGCTGTATTTTAGCTTATATGACTGAAAGAACTGAGAGATTAGGAAGGCGTCTATTCTAGACCAAGATTTATGAGACGTAGAAAGGAAGGTATATCTGGATATTGTTTTGTCATGTTGGAAATTCTCATATGGATCAAATAGCTCAAAAGTATTTTGTAATTCACTAAGAGCTATATTTATGATATGCGGTTGCTTGGTTTCTTTATTGGATCTATCTTTGTCAGGTTCCATTACTGCATTCCAATCTCCCCCGATTATATATAAATGATTAGGAAATTCAATATGTAAGTTAAAGATTTCATAAATAAACGTTTGTTGGGTAGAGCAGGGACAATATATATTTAGGAAAAGTAAAGCTTTATTTATGCTATGGAAATTTGAGGTAAACATAGCCCATCTACCATTCAAGTCAGTCTTCATGGAAACAATTTCCCCCTGGTAGGCTTTGTTTATAATGATAGCAACCCCTCTGGAAGTAGAATTGTGTCCAGCAGCTATTATATGCTTGACTCATTTACTTTTTCTCTCCCTGTCCCAGAGTTGTGAGATCAGGTGAGTTTCTTGAAGAAAGGTTATCATTGTTTTACTTTGATATATAATATGCATGACTAGATTCCATTTACGTTTGTCTGAAATTCCCTTAATGTTCCATGAATCTAAAGATATCATTTCTGAAAGTGTAAAAATATTTCTTGATTAGTGTTAATAAAGCACAATAAGCAATGTAATAATCTAAATATATACTGTTGTGTATTACTGTTAGTATTTTCCACATAGTGACTTCTATTCTCCTACCCACTTTGTGTGCCTAACCAGCCATCCCTCTGTAATGTTAGATAAACAAAACTTCTAAAATCAAAGGATTTTTGTGATTGAGTCTGGGTGTAAGTGTTATAGAGCAGAGGGATGTCAAAATTACCTATTTTCCAAATGTACACAACCATATGCATCAACTCTGCATAGCAGCCTCCCTGTACCCGTATTCAGAATCAATTTTAAATTATCTTACCATTTTAAACCCATGTATTATATTAGTCAATGTGATCAAAATATTTTGGTTAGCCTTATAACCAAACCAAAGGAATATACTAAAACTCTAAATAAGGTCCTTAATTCTTCTATACAAGCCCTGAAAGCCCCCCCAAAAAATAAATATATAAAAAAAATAATAGAACATCCCTATGTCATTTTATTTTTAAGCTATACCAAGTTAAACTGTGGTGGTGGTGCTGCGGTAGTGCTGTCACCTGATAGTAAGACGTTGTCCTGTTCAATTCTCAGCTAGAGTGTCTTCTGTGTGGAGACATGCGTGAATGGGCGTACCTTCATTGAAGGTTGTGCATCAGAGCTGGCAACTCGACACGTAAAAATCTACTGCCAATCATTAGCGGACCGGAGTTCTGCTGTGGCGACCCCTAACCGGGAAAAGCCGAAAGACGCAACAACAACAACAACAACAACCAAGTTATAAGGTATATTTATAATTACATGCAAATGCCTGACTAATACAAACAAATTAAAGAAAAGAGAAAAAATACAATGTAGTATAGTCATATGAGCTAGATCTATGAACACCAAAAGAGAAGAGAAAAAAATACTACAATGGCATTATTAAACAGTACTGCTGCCACTGTAACAACAATATAATATTGCATCTATCTTTTGCCTTCAATACATGTGTATTACAAATATCTAACTTTTATTTTTATTTTCCTCTCTCTCTCTCTCTCTATATATATATATATATATATATATATATATATATATATATATATATATATATACACATGCATTTTGCTTAGTATTACAGCCCAATAAAGATAAAGATAAAAATAAAAATAAAAAAAAATTAAAAATGCCTCAACTGTATATATAAATTCTACAATATCTTGTAAATTCTGTTCACTTTTCCTAAAGAGAAAAAAATAATAAAACAAGTGCACATTCCTATTGCATATTTTACCTTAAGGCGTTCATCAAATAAATCATATTTGTTTTTGGTACAAGACCAACATCATATCATCATAAATGTAATTTTGCCACAGCATATATGAGTATGCAGCTGCTATCTAATATAATAATTTTCAGTCTTTTCTTTATGTATATCTCACAGCTTTGTATAAACATGAGTATAGGAAAGTTTCACCTAATAATTAAGATTAAGAGAAAAAACATGTTATATTCCATGTAATCATCAGTTTAAAAAGTTGAAGCACATTATTTGAAATAATGTTCTGCATTGCCCCTTTAAAATAACTGCATTAACTTCAACATTCTCTAGCATAGAAAGTAACTAAACATCAGTCTATCTGCTTACATTCTGCTGCACAGATTCTGTCAGTATGCTTGGCAAACAGTCTAATGTCCTTTTTCAGTGTTGTAATGGCTTGTTTAGATTAGAGCCATTCCCAGTAATGCACTGAGGCTCCTAGGTCATTTAGATGATGAAATGAGTTGAAAGGTGAAAGGTTATTGCAAACACATTGTAGCTGCATGGAGTTGTGGGTAATGGGAACATCACCATGCTAACAGACGTCTCGGCCTACTCAGCAAAGTGGAAAAATAAACATATTTAAGTGTTTACCTCAAGAAAAAGTCGAAATATGCAGGATTCAGCCTGAAACAGAAGATTATATCATTCAAATGCTTCAGCAAAGGTGGATTGTCTTTTTTCATGCTGGATTCACATTGCAGAGATGGAGAAATGTGGGTTTTCCTTCTTCTGGTGTATCTATTGATATTTTTTTCATTTTTATGGTGAAATACTAGTGTAGCAGGATATTTCATCTGAAAGTGGATGTTTTTTTCAATAAGGTAAGCACAGTATTTATTAAGATGTTCATCGTGTTTCACTGTTGCAGTCATAACTGTAGGGTGCTCCTGCCGGCAGGCAGCCCGATGTCAGCCAGAATCCCAAAGTCTGGGTCCGGCGTCGGCTGTACAATCCAGTACCCTGACGTCAGTACGCTCTGGTACATAGCACTCAGCCGACGCCATCTTCTCCAGTCTTTCTTGCCGTGCGGTGGAAAGCAGCTCGCAAGTCGTTGGTTGGCGATTTTCGAACAGCGTTTTTGGTTGTTGTCGGTCCGAAGTTCTTACTTCTCTTCTCAAAGCTAAGTACCCTGTTGGGGAATCTTTTTCTTGTTCCTCCGATGTCAGAAAAAGTTAATAATTGTATTACGTGTGGGAAACAAATACCTCATAAAGATTTCCACTCTTACTGTCTACCTTGCTTAGGCCCTGACCACGACGTTTCTTGTTGTCGGTTCTGTGCCAGGTTTAATTCTCGTACTATCAAACGCAGGTACGACTGGGCTCTGAATTACTTTGGCAGAAGCTTCAATTATAGAATGTCGTCGGATACTACCGGAATTCAAAAGAAGCGCAAATACAAGGACAGGCCTCCGAGGTCCAAACAGGACTCGTTGCAGCTGGAGCCAGCGTCCGGTTCGGCTGTCGTCAGTGAGGCGCTTTTGCAGCCCCTGTCGTCCGCCACTTCTGAACTGATGGCCGATACGGACTCCCATGGGGAGCCATCAAGGCCTTCTATTTTATCTGCTGCAGGACCTTCGGACGTCGCTCCCTCGGATGGGTCCGGAACCGCTGTGCAGGTACCGGCTTCTGAGGAGGTATTCAGGCCTACTCACATCACTATTTCAAAGGCAAAGACAAAGACTCCTGTTAAGTCCAAAGCTCCTGCTCAAGCTACTTTTGAATCTACTCCCAGGACACAGAAGCAATTGTTAAGGATGGCTGAAGATTTGCTTACTATGATTAGGGGTTCTCACCCCCCCCCCCTGAGAAAAGGCCTCGACAGGATGTTCCTATGGATTCCTCTGACCAGGCTTCTATATCATCTGTCTCTTCCTCTGATCAGGAATATTCTTTTCCTCCTTATGAGGATTCGGATGCTGAGGACTCCTTGCCCTCTGCCTCTCCGCCTGAAGATTTTTCTTTTGGGGAAACCTTACATGAGATGAGGGAACATTTTCATTGGGAAGGTCAGGATTATTCTGCTTCCAAGAAGAGGCTTAGAGAATTCCTTCTTCTTCCTCAACATAGGCCTTTGGCTATCCCTCCTGTTCTTGACATTGTGGATGATGCTTTTTCCGAGGCTAATTTGAATCCTGACTCCATGCCTCCTGCTCCCTCTAAGCCTGGTAGGTTTTATAGGGTTCCTGAGTCTCATTTGTTCTTGTTTAAGAATCCTTCTGCAGATCCTGAAACTATTTCTCAGGGCTCTAAGGCTGCTAAAGTTGCTTCTTCTAAGAATCCTATTCCCTCTGAGAAGGATTCTTGTGCCTTAGACAGGTGGGGTAAAAAGGTATATACTTCTGCTACCCTTTCTGTTAGGGCTTTAAATTGCCAGTTTCATATGTTTAAGTATCAGCAATTTCTTTTGTCTGTTTTAAAGCAAAAGCTTGCCTCTCTTCCTGCATGTGCAGAAGATAAGGAACTACAGGATGTATTGCATGCAACTGAACAACTGAACAAACATAGCTTGCATTGTGGTTTTGATGCTTTGGATGCTTCTTGCAGGGCCGCAGCCTCTGGTACTGTTATCAGGAGACATGCTTGGCTTCGTGAGCAAATTTTACCTGAACAGGTTAAGGCTAAATTATTAGATGCCCCTGTTCAGCATGATGTTCTTTTTGGATCTAAGGCTGAGGAGGTTATTAAAAAGATGGAAGAAAAGGCAAAATCTATGCAAACTGTGAAAGATTTCTTGCAAGTTCAGCCTCCTAGATTTTCCAGGAATTGGCCCTCCAAAAATTGGTCTTTTCCCACATCTGACGATATAGACGCTCCAGAGGTCGTGGCCAAGCTCAGGCCTCCTACAGATCGAGACAATGGACTGCTTCTTCACCTAGAAGGGGAGAAGACAGATCCCAATCTCAAAGGAAGCAAACTCAATGACTCTCTCGGTTGGGCTACAGGACCTGTTTACCTGGATGCCCCTCTCGGAGGAAAACTTTCTCTTTTTTACAGAAATTGGACTCATATTACCCAGGACAAATGGGTATTGGACGTGATTTTAAAAGGCTACAAATTCCACTTTCATACCTTGCCAAGGGCTTTCGGTTGCCCAGATCTGCCAAAACATCAATGGTCAGAGGCCTTAAATCAAGTGGATGCTCTTCTGGCCATGAGAGCCATAGAGCCTGTTCCACTCTCAGAGATGGGAAAAGGTTTTATTCAAGACAGTTTCAGGATCCAAGAAAGCAAAGCTCATGGAGACCTATTCTGGACCATTCTGTGTTAAACACCATTTTGGAAATTCCAAAATTCAAGATGCTTAATCTGCAGCAGCTGATTCCAATGCTCTCTCAGGACGCCTGGATGGTGACATTGGATCTAAAGGAAGCTTATTTACACATTCCCATCAGGCAGGAATGCAGGAAATTCCTCAGGTTCAAGGCAGGTTCGAGACACTTTCAATTGTCTGTACTGCCCTTTGGTTTATCTACTGCCCAGAGTCTTTACCAAGTGCCTGGCACCAGTAGTGGCTTATTGCAGACTCCAGGGATTCAGATTTACCCCTATTTGGATGACTGCCTTATTCAGGCAGACAGCAAGGATCTTTACTTCAACATCTGGATTTTGTTCAACGCCTTCTCCTCCTACTGGGATTTTCAGTGAACAAAAAAGTCACATTTGATCCCTTCTCAACAAATGGTATTTCTGGGAGCCCTCTTAAATACAACCTTACAAAGGGCCTTCCTCACTACAGAAAAACAAATACAGCTGGCTTCAATTTTCAAAACTTTGGCAACTCTACCTCAGCTCACTGCAAGGAAATTCCTGCAGGCACTGGGCTACATGGCTTCCTGCATTCTGTTGATTCCAAATGCAAGACTTCATATGAGAAAGCTTCAATGGTATCTGAAAAGTGTATGGTCGCAGCATTACCACGATCTGGACACTCTGATTCCTCTGATCCCCTGCCTCCAGAAGGAGTTCCTTTGGTGGTCCAGGGTGTGTGCGTTAAACGAAGGAAAGCCTTTCCGTCTTCCTCAACCTTCTCAAATCATAACCATGGACGCCTCGGATTATGCTTGGGGAGCACATTTTCTAGGCAATTGCCAGCAGGGAACCTGGACAAAGGATCATCTTCACTGGCACATCAATCTGAAGGAAATGTTGGCAGTTCAAAATGCTCTTCTAGCCTTCAAGAACCTTTTGCATCCAGGACCTCTTTTGATTTGCACAGACAACACCACAGTCATGTGGTACATAAACAAGCAGGGGGGTTCTCATTCGTACCCCTTTGCAGACTAGCTATGGCTTTATGGGACACAGCTCTAAATCTGAATCTACATCTCCAGGCCCAATTCATACCAGGAGAACAGAATCTCTTAGCGGACAGCCTGAGCAGGAACATTTTAGATCCTCACGAATGGATGCTAGACACCAACTTATTCAACAGGATTACTGCAGTTTGGGGATGCCCCCAGATAGATCTGTTTGCATCCCATCTCAATCATCAGCTGCCTCTCTTTTGCTCCAGGTCATTGCACAAAACAGCTTGGAAAGTGGATGCCCTGTCCTTCAGCTGGAGAAACCTTTCGGGATATGCCTTCCCTCCTCTTCCTCTTCTTCCTCGGATTTTACTAAAGATAAAACAGGACAAGCCCAAGTTCCTCATCTTGATTGCTCCAAATTGGCCTCGACAGTTTTGGTATCCAACTTTAAAGCACCTGTTCTTGGAGCCTCCTTGGATTCTCCCTCTGAACCCTTCTCTTCTGTCCCAGCATCAGGGTCAGTTGCTACATTCCAATCTCAAGACCCTTTGTCTGGCAGCTTGGCTCTTCAAAGGAATTTGATCTCTTCTAGCCTTCCCAAACAAGTTTTGGATGTTCTTTTGGAAGCTAGACGACCTAGCACTAGGAAATCCTATGCCTCTAAATGGAAGAGATTTTGCATTTGGATGCAGGACCGAGGCTTGGAGCCTCTGGTACCTGATCTCTCTTCTATTTTGCTTTACCTTTCGGATCTTTTGTCTAATGGACTTTCCTTTTCTTCCATTAAGATTCATGCTTCTGCTATTTCTGCTCATTTCAATACGGATCCCCCTGTTTTTTCTCATCCTTTGTGAGACAATTCTTGAGAGGGGCTAAGAATTTAAGGCCTCCCAGAACCCCTCCTGTTCCTGCTTGGGATCTTAATTATGTTTTAGAAAAACTTACTTTGCCTCCTTTTGAGCCTGCTGCATCTTCGGATATTAAGTTTTTATCTTGGAAGGCAGTTCTTTTGTTAGCTTTGACTTCTGCCAGAAGGGTCTCAGAGTTGCAAGCTCTCATAGCTGTGGAACCATACCTTATTTTCCACCAGGACAGAGTATCCTTGAGGACCAATCCTACTTTCATGCCTAAGGTGATTTCGAAAGTGGCTTTGAATCAAACAATTCACCTTCCTACCGTCTTTCCTAATCCTCAGAATAAAGGGGAAAGGATCTTGCATTCCAAATGGATTTCTTATGGAATAAGATTTTGTTACACTCATCATGGGAAACAATTTCCAGGTACTGTGAGAAGTCATTCTACTAGAGCAGCTGCTACGTCTACAGCTTTTTTCAGGGGAGTTCCTACCAAGGATATCTTGGAAGCTGCCACTTGGAGTTCTGTGCATACTTTTTCCAAGCACTACAATCTCCCTTTGTATTCTAAGACCAGGGCAGGCTTTGCCTCTGCTGTTTTGCAGGGTCTTCTTGCTGCCTCTTCTTCTGTCTAAACCTCCCCCCTTTTTTCACTGCTTTGGGATTCCACCCTACAGTTATGACTGCAACAGTGAAACACGATGAACATAGTACAGTTGTGTACACCTACCATAAATGTAGATGTTCAAGTGTCTTCACTGTTGCAGTCGGTGTTTCCCTCCCTCCTATCCCCTCTTTTTCTCTTTTTTGTGGTGTATTTGTGTTTCCTAGTGGGATTCATTTATGATTTATTAGGGACTTCTGACATCTAGGGCAAGAAAGGCTGGAGAAGATGGCGTCGGCTGAGGGCTATGTACCAGAGCGTACTGACGTCAGGGTACTGGATTGTACAGCCGACGCCGGACCCAGACTTTGGGATTCTGGCCGACCTCGGGCTGCCTGCCGGCAGGAGCACCCTACAGTTATGACTGCAACAGTGAAGACACTCGAACATCTACATTTATGGTAGGTGTACACAACTGTACTTTTCTGATGATTTTGCTTTATTTCAAGAGGAAGATCTTGGCTTATTGTGATTTTGTGTCCTCTCCATGTGATTGCTTTCTTGGTTTTATATGCAGATAATATTGATTGTACATGAGCTGAATTAAGGATCCTGACATATATTTGTCTTAGGAAGTCCATGTTTTTTGAGCGTCTTATGGATCTGTGAGCTCTTTCAATATGTCCTCCAAAAGCTCTTTATCCTGCAGTACTGTGCTTAGTATTTCTTTTGTAACTGTGTTTATTTGAGTGGTTTCAACTGATTCTGGTATTCCCCTGATAATGAGATTATTTCGTCTGTTTCTTGCTTCTATGTCCAGAACTTTTTGTTGCAATTCTATAATACTTTTTGCACTAGCCTGTATTGATTTCTGCATCTCCTGTATTTTTAGTTCGTTGTCCATGATTTTTGCTTCATTTTGTTCTAATCTGAGCATAATTTGATCCATGCTTGAGCTGAAAGTATTTAATTTGTGTGCAAATCCTTGGATTTCTTGTTGCAGTGGTTGTAATGCCATTTTAAGGTCTTCCAATGTTAATGCTTGTTCTTGCTTCGATCTAAAGGCAGGTTTAGTCGTTTCTGGCTGAGTTTTATTTGTTTTTAGCCTTTTTGATCCAGTATCTTTTTCTGGTGTAACTATATTAGATAGTTTAGATTTGGTAGTTACTGCATCCATGCACTCTGGTAAATTTTCCATTTCCAATATGGATTTAACTGTTTTTCAGATAAAATATGTTCAGCTAGATAAAGTTTCAGAAGGTTGATTTTATTCCAGCAATTTTATATTAAAACAAGCTGTCTTTTTCTTCTCTTTTTCACTCAGGCCTGCATGTCTTGAAGTGTCCCCACCATGCGGTTCAGGAATCTGTTTGCAGTGAGTAATATTTTTCTGGCAAAAAAGGTCATCCAACGTAAAATACATCTGAAATATTTTAGTAGCTTGCTTGTTGCCTTTTTTTCTGTTGAAAATTTGCTATTTTTCCTCAGGACATGCAGGCAAAAGGTTAGATATTGTTGAAAGTTAAGGGAGCTGCACAGCTAGAGTGCTCACTGGCCATCCACCATTTTAGAATCGTCGTAGTCATGATATCCTAAATGACATTTGGCACTCATCTCAGTGACTGTAAAGTTCTTAAGTTTATAAAGTGAAATAAGTTATCATTACAATCATAGCATTGAATAACTGCAAACTTCTGGGTTTTGTTTAAACTACCACTGTGCAACATGTAGCCATTTGTTTCGACCAGAAATGCTTCCAAGTGCCATTGACATCTGTCATTAAAAATCATATCAATGTAAACACAACAGTACATAAGTTAATTAAAAAATGACATTTTCAGCAGTGCTTTAGAGTGACACTAAAATCCAGTAGTGATAATAAATATTTAACATGATTCAGTGTGAAATCTTCCCATGTTCAGTTAAGTACATTCCTTGGACATTGCCGCTAAGCAGTTGTGCACAAACCCATCTACTAGGGCAGTAAAGACATTTGCTTCTCATGCAAACTAATGAAGCATAAACAAAGGTAACAACAACACACATAGCAAAGCATAGTTTTTTGTCTATTTTCCAGCTGTGACACCAAAACTCTACTACTGAAGAAGGAAATGCAGTGACATGAATACATTACCAATGATTAAGCAGTATTGCAATCTTCATTATGATAGATGTCTGTCTGTAGGGGACAACATGAAATTCCGATGATGTATGTTGTGGGCACTGTTGGAAAACACTGAGTAGCAATAGCAACATGGAGGTAGTTGGTACATGTAACTGAGGTAAGCTCATCAGCCCAAACAATATATGAGTATTGACCATATTACTGCTTGCTAAAAATGGTAGAAATACCATGGGTCACACTCACCTGTTTTTAGTGGTCCAATGCACTCTTCCACTGTTCTTCAAATGTTGGTGTTGTGCAAGTACATGGTAATTTCTGTTTCTTTTGTCTCCTTACGTTATTAGTAGGTTTGTAATTAGAGGCTTACACTCCAGGTACTTTAAATTAATAATGCTCCATTCTGAAGGCTTGGCAAAGTGTCATGGAAAGGTAATGTGTACTTTATGGAGTAAGATGTGCAAAACATTTTATCAGCAGAATGCTGATCATTTGTTCCCACACGGCAGACCAAGTGAAGAATACAAGCATGCATGCTGTGTTTAAAATGTTCTAAGTATGGGTTAGTATGGATATGCATTGTACACCTGTGAAATGTTTTAATCCAGGTTTGCAAGAATCTTGCATTGCAATCTCTTTCTGGCTTTCCACATTTTTTTCCAGTGAGGTCTTACATAAAACCTCTACAGAAACTGCATTGTGTGTAGCACTGCTGTATTTCACACAGGGAGTACATAATACATTCATAATAATGTGTTCATGCATGAATACACCACTTAATGCATGGTGTTGGAATATTTTTTAGGGCTGGATTTTTCAAAGGTCAACATCAGTATCTGTTGCACCTTAAGACACTTAATGAAATAAACAGATAGGAACAGTGCCAACAAAGAGGATAACTGTAGCCAAATTGATACATGCATATTGCAGCACCATGAACATAATGAAACCCTTCAGACATAAGAAAGGTATTCCATGTGCTGTATCTTTGTATGTAACTAGGATATATGCCATTATAAAATGTGTGCCTTGTTGTCAGGTAGGTTTCAGGACAGTGCGCCTTGTCAGGTAGGTTTCAGTACAGAAATTTGGTGCTCCAATTTCTGGCTACAGCCATGTGTCCAGGGAAATTTTTTTGTACAGTATATAGTTTTAGTTACTGTTCAGTACATATTACCAGCACAAAACATTGTTATGACAGCATCATATGATGTTTTACTTTTAAAGATGGGTTATTGTACACCCTCACTGAAATCAGTGTAATCAACTGTGTAGAAATACACCAAAGAGAAAGCTGAGTGCAGAGGAATTTGACAATGATACATACTATTGTGTTGAAGATAATTAATGTTGTGCCTAAAGAACAAAGAGGGAAACATGATGGATGATGGAGAAGTACATTTTTAAGAGAAGTCCCAAAACAGAATCTTCTGTTTGTAGAAGTAACGTATATTACAACAAATTATATAGAAATTGATCTGCTAAGCAAGGGAGCCCGCATGATTTTTTGCAGGGGGGTGCAAAACCCAGAGCCCCACCCACACAGCCCTGCCCCCTCCCCCACACAGCTCCACCTCCTCCCCACGCAGCTCCCCCCCTCCCCCCACACAGCCTCCCCACACACACAAACACACACAGCCATTCCAGTGTCCCATTACTTGGCGATTTCTCCCCATTTGCCACAGACACTGTTCAAATCTATCAGTATGCATACTGTTTTATGCTTTACTTCTACAATGATTACAGATATTTGGATTTAATTTACAACTTTTATTTCAAATTTTATAGCAGAAACACTGAGGCATGCATTTCACATTTGCTAAACAAAGCAACAGTCTTGCAATGAAAACAGACTTAGCATTAAAACTTCTCTGTTTTTGAAACTCACATTGATTGAAACAGCATTGAAACCCACATTCAAAGAGAATGCATCTGGGCAGTGGCAGGTTAAGTTTACCTTTGGGCTGTTTTTAAAGCATATCAAATGCACACATTTTTAGGCCCATGCAACAGTATGGTGATTCATGTTCCTGATAATTGAATTATATCCCTTGTACAGCACCTGCACCACCTGTTAGAGTGTATTTTAAATTTACAGTTTTGAACATTTTCCAGTAAGCAGTGAAACAATTCAAAACATATGAACCAGTAATGACAAACTGCCTAGTTCAGAACATTTCAAACATAAAAGGCCACTCAAACTTCTGTCATTATAATCCACCAATATTAGTCCATATGCACAATCTCTGCAGTCTGCAGAAGTCATCTGAATTCCACATTAAAAAGATCTGAAACTAATGAAGAGATTGTTGCTATAAAACATACATTTCAGTGTTTCATCTACAAATGTAGTGCCCATTGCCCTAGAAGAATAAATTGCCTATGTTGCATTAAAAGAAATGGTAAGCTGGTATATTGCAACAGGGAATATGTGACAAACTGAAAAAGAGTTTCATAGTTACTAGGCACCAAAGGGACATACTCAGGACAGGACTGCAGCACCCCACCCCCATAAAATACACATTTAAATGCTGTGGGAGTAGAAGCTACAGCCCCCTGTATCAAGATGCAAGTATGCTACCTGCTGTGCTACTAACACTGCTTTAAAATTCTATACTACAATGATATCATTTGCTAAACAAAACAGTTGCATATTTTTACAAACCTAGCATGATGAGCAGCAGTAAACTTCTCTTCCCTTGAAGCTCTCAATTCCTTGAAAATAAATTCCACCTGTTAACTCTAAGTAGGTCATTTCAGACACACACACACACACACACACACACACACACACACACACACACACACACACTTGACCTGTTCGTAAAAGAAATCTGGACAAAGCCTAAAATAAACAGGGACAGATTAAAATATTGCTCTGATGAACTTGTTAAGTTGCTAGAATAACAGGATTTGTGTTAGTAAGCATTTTTCTAAAGGATATGACACGTAAAACTGAAACTGTCTGTCACTATTTAGAACTGCAATCCTTTTCAGGTGGAATATGAGGCAAAAATCTGGAAGTTCTGCAAAAACCTGGATAGCTGAGGCACGGCCCACGGGGTATACTACCTTCCTCTGATACACACCCCTACCTGTCAATCTTATCTCATAGCACAAGTAATGTGTAAGGCACAAAACTGGGAACACATTGAGAAAGTTGCTTGAATAAAAGGATTTGTGTTAGAATGCATTTTCAGAATGATATGAAGTCTAAAACTGAAATGCATGTCATTATTTATTAACTTTAATGGTTAGCTCATCATCCCAGTGATTTGTACCAAAAAAAAAAAAGATTTTTATGAGGAACAGACTAAAAATGTTGTTGTTGTGTCTTTCGGCCTTTCCCGGTTAGGGGTCGCCACAGCGGAACTCCGGTCCGCTAATGATTGGCAGTCGATTTTTACGTGCCGAGTTGCCAACCCTGATTCACAACCTTCAACGAAGGTACGCACATTCACGCATGTCTCCAGACAGAAGACTCTTTAGCCGAGAATCGAACAGGACAACGTCTTACAGTGAGGCGACAACGCTACCGCAGCACCACCACCGCAGTTCAGGAACAGACTAAAAATATATATATCCATTTTCTAAGGAGGTACTACAAGGTAGGTGGGGAGAGTTATGTGTGTCACACCTGTCAAATGTACAAATTTTCAGTGTCCAGATTTCTGCTTTATATTTTTAGGAACAGACTAAAAATATAAAGCAGAAATCTAGACACTGAAAATCTGTACATTTGACAGGTGTGACACACATAAATCTCCCTACCTACCTTGTAGTACCTCCTTAGAAAATGGATAGATGGATAGAGCAAATCTTTTGGGTTTCTAGAATCGTGACAGGAATGTACTGCATTCCTAAATCAAAGTACGATTAAAGTTCATGAAATCAGTACTGTGTCAGTCTTTGATGTCTGCCAAAGTGCTCTTCAGAGTACCTGCAATGAATGTGCCCAGTAATGACTCCTCAGTCCTCCTGCAATTCGTATGGAGTTACATGCATTGGTAACATGTCTAAATACGAATGTATATTCTTTTTTAATAAGACCCATTGCTCCTACTACTACTACTACTGGAACTGCCTGGGTATCTTTCTTCCACATTGCTCTCATTTCTGCCTGCAAATCCTGATATAGTATGAGTCTGACTTTGTGTCTCTCTCTGTACATAACACACTGTAGTCAGTGGGTGTGGAAAGTTCAATGATCAATGCTACTTTTGTCTTCTTCTCTTGGACCACTAATATCCGGTTTTCTAGCATCTGTCTTTTGAGCTGCTGGTAATGGATGATCACATGTGATGTAGGCTTTAGCATTTTCTATGATGCTTTGCAGCTCATGTTTCCAGTGTTTTTCAGCCACTTCAATACCATAATGTTTGCACAATGCCCAGTGCAACAGTCTTGCCACATTATTATGCTTGTCAGTATACAGTGTCCTTCTATCGTTAGTATGTTGCAACCATCGACGAGGTGTTCAACTTCAACTGTTTCCAGTTCTGTTTTACAAAACCTACATTTGTCTGTTTCTCCCACATGTGCAATGGACATTGTAAATCAATGTGTACATGATAGTCCACTATCTTGTGCCGCCAATATTGACCTTTCATCTCTTGGTTTGAATTCACCTTGCCTTGACCATTCCTGCTTTTGTTCCTGATTAGCATGAGGTTCTTCCAGAAGTGTTCTATGCTTGCAACTATATTTATGCATTTTCCACATTTTTTGTCTTCTCAATTGGTCCATCACCTTGTATTCTTTTGTTTCTTGGTACATTCAGTTGCTGCCTGATTTTTATCTACTTCTGGTTTGATTTCCATTCCTGCTTGATGCCGATATGCTTCTGCAAGCCTAAGCAGGGAAAAGCAGAGAAGTCATGTATCTTAGATTTATTCTCATTTTTCAAAACTTTCACTGCATTTGTGAGGTCAGCAGATGTGTGGAGTCCCATGATTGCAGATCTGTACATGTAATCAATTTCAAGGATGAATATCCCTTCTTCAGAATGTGGAAAACATATAATCTTGGTATGCACTGATTTTTTATAAATCATTTGGTGAGTATGAAGCATCCTTGTTTTCCTATCTAATCTATGCAACACATTGAGGTCAGTCAAGCACACAAAATTAAGTTAGGACAGGAAAAGCAAATTGGTTTATAGCTTTGATTGTGTTCCTAGATGTAAATGCTGTTTTCAGGATTAATTTAAGTCATCTAAAGTATTCCTTAGTAAGTTTGATTTGCATTTGCTCATGTTTTATTGTTGATCGTTTATCAGTTCCCATTCCCAAATATTTGTACACTCCCTCTTGCTAAAGTTCTTTTATATCACCTTCTTGTACCAAACTGATGTTTTCTTGGTGCTGCAGTTTTCCTGCTTTAAAGGTTTGTTTTGCACATTTATCAAGACTAAATGACACTCTTATATCGTCTTTCGTCTGACTTGCAGTTGTGCTTTCAGTTCCTCCTCTGATGAGCTATACAGTTTTAAATCATTGACAAAGAGAAGATGAGAGGTCTTTACACACTGTTGCTTTCTAGGAACCAAATTATAGGGCAAAACAGAGTAGCAGCAGTGACAGAGTCACCCTGGAGTATTCCCCATTGAAGTTTTATCCCTGAAATAATAATTTGTCCTTCATCATGCCTTAATTGCAAAGTGCTCTGCCACTGTTTCATGGTCACTGTCATGTAATCGATCAGTGTAAAGTGTATGTTATACATTTTAAAGTGCTCTTTTATACATGAATGTGTGATACTATCAAATGTTTTTGTAATCAATCCATGTTGTACTTAGATTCTTGCCTGTTTTACAATTCTCTATTATGACTTTAACAATAAATGATTTTTTATTCCATATGACTTTCTTTTACTGCCCTTTTGTTCTATTGCCATAATTGAGCTTTCTTCTAAATGACTATAAACTCAGTCAGCATAAATTCCAGTGTACAGTTTATACGGTGTCAGAAGGCAAGTTATTGGCCTATAATTTTCAGGGACGTTTGCAGGTTCAGGCTTAAGTAGGAGTATTTTTTCTCATTAGCTAGGTTGGTGTCTGTTCCGGGTACGCATATAAACAGTTTACTCATGGCTTTATCTGCTAGTGATCTTGATTTTTGCCTTGCTGAGATGTCATTCCTAATGTGGTCTATTTCAATGAGACTGTTGATATGTTGTTCAGCCTTTACCAAGTTTAACAGAGTGCAACATCTGGGCAGTGGGCTCAAGAACTGTTGAGTAATTTGCAATAATGGAATGAGAAATAAGAAATATGCATGAAGAGCAAGCATTGAGTAAAATACTGTATGTGCATTTTGTCTGGTTTCACTGACAGTGCTCTTCTGAAGATCAGCCAGGCAGTCAAATATTTATCAAACTTCTGACTAAACACATGAATGGATTTATATTTCTCGGTCCATCATGTCTCCACAGAAGAGGTATATTTGGTGCCAATGCTCGTCATTTTGGACTGTTGTTAAAAAAATTAATAATCTTCTTGATAACACCAACAGCACTACTTATTTCAGGAACATCATTCAGATCATTGACTACAAGGTTTAGTCTGTGAGATGCGCAGTGGATAAAGGCTGTTTTTGGATACTTTTCACGAATCTTTGCCTGAACACCATTCTGGATGCTTGCCATTATGGAGCAGCCATCATAGCCTTGTCCGAGTAATTTTTCCAAGTCTAGACCGTACTTTATGCATTCACTGACAATGACATTTGATACAGACTGTGCATCTCTCGCAACAATGGGAACAAAACCCAGAAACTCTTCTCGAATACAATCACCATCAACAAACCGAACGCCCAATGACAACTGCTCAATGCCCGAGATATCTGCAGTTTCATCTTCCAATACACTAAATCCAACTGCCCTACTCGCTGCACAAACAATCTCCTTTCGAAGTACGTGTTTGCATTCTGCCAACAACTCATTTTGCACCCTATGGGATGTGTACTGAGCATTTCCTGCAGCTGTTTCACTGTGCTATTTTAATATTGTGTCGCCAGCTTCAATACAAAAAGCTAATAAGTCACAGAAATTTCCACCAGAGCCTTCTTTTCCACAAAGAGGAATGTCATGGGTTGCACAGTAAATAATGGTAGATAAAATTGGTTCAAATTTCTTTCGGTTCTCTGCAATTTATTTTGCTACTGCTGCATCTAGCTGTGGAATAACAGCTGTTTCTGGCTTCTGTCGTGTACAGGAAAAATTGGCAGCATCTTCAGTAGAACCTTTGTGCCATGATGACTGCATGTGATTTCTTGCAGACTCATTGAAGGCATTATATTTTGTGCACACACTAGTGATGAAGCTGCCTTGCAACCAACGGTGAACTGACTGAGGAAATAATACACAAGTTAAGCAGAGTGGGCCTTTCAAGAGAGAAGAATATGCAAGCCACGGTGAATACTGAGACAATCAACTATATCTGAATGTTCGCTTCTTGTCTGATGCATCAGCTTTGAAGTTGTAATTCTCTGGAGGGATGTATGGTTGTGTCAGTAACCTGAATTTCATGAAGTCATCAATTCTGTCTGATCGAATGTATCAGCCAATATCAGTTTCTGCACATACACTTTGTGGGGTCTCTCGCTGTTCCCCAAACATAGCAGAGACAGCACCTTTCTCGGTACGTTCATCAACAGACCCAGCTAGTTCTGTTACTTCATGTTGCTCGTAGCTTGATGTCTTACTAATCTGTTTGAAAAATTTTCTAATGTCCTCACTGTGTGCCATCACATACCCTACTTATTCAATAATAGACAGCCTAAAGCATCCGATGGGCTAGTACTACCTTTGTAGTAAATATCTTGCAGCTCTTCTATCAATGATGTTACTGAACAAAAGAAAAAAAAAAAACTGTCAGATATGGGATTAAAAAAATGTTTGATGTTTTCAACATCACCATTGATTAACAAGTTTCTCATGCTAACCTGGACAACAACAAAAAATAAATACATAAAACTAGTTGATTTTTACTTTTGTACATATTTATGCAAGGAAAATTAATACTGCAGTAAGTACTATCTGGACAGAAATACGTGCTTTATGCACAGTCTTCACAGTTTTCCCAAATAAAGCAAATGAATAGTCCCTGTAGACTATGATGTTTGCAGATGACATTGTGATCTGTAGTGAGAGTAAGTTGAGGAGACCATGGAGAGATGGAGATATGCTCTAGAGCAGGGGTGTAGCCAGGATTTTCAAATTTGTACTCAACTCCCAGACTGCTGCTGCCCCCTCAACAAGCCACATCCACATAACACTGCTGACCATGCCACGCCCCCTTTATATTGCTGATCTCTGAACAGATCACTTGGAAGTATATGCCAGGGTAGTAAATACACGATGCATGAACATTTTCATTCCAAAGGTACATCTTCCGTAAGTCAAAAAACAAAATATCTTTCCCATTTACACTAGGACAGATCAGTTTGCCCCCCCCAAAGATTACTCTTCTTCCCCTTGCAGCCCCTAACCCCTGTAGTGGCTCATTACACCTCCAGTAATGCTGCTGATTAAAGGACTGTCAGGGTCTAGGCATCACATGCTCCGCAGTGTTTGGTCTGTAGGTACAACATATAGTGCTCTCCCTAGGTAACATAACACCCAAGCTATGAGCCACAACTACCTCCCTTTCACCAGCATGGGTCACCTGGCAATGCATGACCACTCCTATAGCCTACAGTCACACTAAGCCTTTTGGAATGGTAAACCTTACATTCCCAACAGCAAATACATTTTAGCTGGGCTAAGTCATACTGCCACTGACAATTAATGAAGATGTGTACCCATGGGAGTCAATCAAGCAAAAAGTAAAGCAGTTGAAATTTACATCCTTACTACCCTGCTTACATTCTGTGAATCTCAAGCCTTTGCTGAAAGGAAATTGGTTAAAGCAAGAAAATTACCCTAGGCGCCAGAACTGGTGGGACTGTTTACTGTCACATGCTCTAGGCGCTTGTTTGGAGTTTTTTCTAGTTTTATGATCCAGTGATAGTCTGGACAAAATTATTGGAAAGAAAAGAAAAGAAATTCAAGGAAGAAATAAGTTTTGCCCAAAGTTTAATGTTCAAAGCTGACACAATACCACCCAATATGCTGAGAAGGCAACAGTTTGAAAAGACAAAAAGCGTATCTGCAAATGCAGGCTGCCTCTCAATCCTCCCACAAAATGAAAGCAGTCACTTTATGTATAGCCCTATGTTGTTACATGCTGAAAGAACAAATGAAGACACTCAGGTCTGATCGTGGAAAATGTCAAAGAAAATTACCACACCATTTTCACCCCCCTTGTAAGCTAGTGTAACTGATCTTGTGTGCACATATCTGAGTAGTGCTGGTTTCTGACTATGCTGGTTACAGGGCATTAGTTGGGAATGGGGTCCCTCTACTAAGCCTGTTTCAAACTTCCACTGTACAGAATAATTTACTGCCAAGGTCTATGCATATTTAAATAGTTCATAGACACATCTTCCACCCTCAGAAATAAACACAACACCAAATTCAAAAATAAAGCCCTATGGGCAGCATAATAAAAGAAAAAATACTCATTGCATGCAAAAATAAATGTAACTCTCAGAAAGCTAAAAACACTTTTGCTAAACTAAAACAATGAACTCGGGACTGTGATTAAATCAACCAAAGCCTGATATGAGGTAAAAATATAAACCCAGGTGAAAGATAACCACAAAGTATTTTTTTAACTGTGCTAGAAATCTCAAATGACTGGCACTGCAGTGAGCTGATAACAAATGATATCACATACTTGGACAAGACGATATATCCAATTCACTGGCCAACTAATTCAGATTGAACTTCATCTCACCAATCTTCCAGTATTCTCACATAAAATACCTGCATCTCAAACCCCCTCAAATCTCTCAACAATTTCTGAAGTTAGTACCCAAGGCCAAGAACATAATGTCTATTGCGACTGGCTAACATAGTAGACTGCCTACTGGTTAGTCTGAAACCTGATATGTTGAACCCACTATAAAGGCTATTCAGTACTAATATCAAAACAGGTTTTGTGCTGGATGAATGAAAGAATGCAGCAGACTTTCATGAAGGTGGGACTTCAATGGGCCTAACATACTCACTATTGTAAGGAAATCCTTTTTCATTGTACAGCTTATATCTAAAGGTATATCATCCAGATCCGGGCATATAATTGTTCCCCTCTACTTGGCACTCATTAGGCCAATCACTGAGTGAGTATAATGCACCTTTTGGTATGTACCTGTCCAAACACTTCTCAAAAATGGATGCCATCTAACCCTCAAACATTTAGGAATTATTCCAAAGCAAACCTTGTATTAATGACTTATACCATGGTGCTGTGGTAGTGTTGTCGTCTCACAGTAAGACGTTGTCCTGTTCGATTCTCAGCTAGAATGTCTTCTGTGGGGAGACATGCATGAATGGGTGTGCCTTCGTTGAAGGTTGTGTGTCAGAGCCGGCAACTCGGCATGTAAAAATCTACTGCCAATCATTAGCGAACCAGCGTTCGGCTGTGGCAACCCCTAACCGAGAAAAGCCAAAAGACGCAACAACAACAACAACCATGCTAAGATTTCCATCCCCCAAAACAATGTGAACTCTGCTACCACTATGCAAATTGTTTACAGAAATCCTATACCAGCATGTAAACAGCTGCACTGAGGTAGCCGTACCCACAAGGAATAAGCAGAGAACCAACACAGATAACAAGCCACCCTGGTGGAATCCCAGTATCTTTTTCTTTGTCATATGTTAGAGAAGTCCATTGTAGTATACTAAAATGGGTAAATGTACAATATATACAATGCATACAAAAATATGTACACAGATTCATTCTTTCCTAGCTCCTCAAAAAAGTAGCAATTACCTTGTCAGGCTTCAGAAGAGTATGAAACTTTGGAGAAGAGGAAACAGGGATAAAACAGAAGTAGCAATGGAATGAATATGTAGGTAGGACAAAATTATCAGAGAAAAAGGCTATGGGAATGTCATAACAAACTGATTAAAATAACATGGTTCACAGTGTTGTTGGCAAGTAAAATTTTTATTTGAGGCTGTTTTTCTCTGAATTAAAAAACCCAGATGATGATAATCCTCCAGATAATTCAATCTGTAAGAAATAGGAACATTGGTGACGTTTACCATAGGCTTTGGAGCAAGATTGTCTTAAGGCATGTTCCACTAAATATGGCTAGTTAGAAGTTAAGTAACATTTCTGCAAGTGCTTCTTTTGTTAAATGTGCCATGTCTTAGTTCGCTGGAATGGCAGCTGGTCTGCAGAAAGGTAATGTGTTACCAGATCCCTTGCTGATACTTCATCTTACTCCAACTTTGATTTGTGCAGCTACATAGGTTTTCTCCAAAAACACTAAAAGCCAGGCTGAACTTAACTTTGCTTAACCAAAAGCATACCTCTCACATGTACCTCATTATGAGGGATCTTATTCACTCTAAGCCTCAAAAACAGCATGTTCTTTGCAATTCCACTTTGAAAGGCTTTGCCATACAGTCAGTGTTAAGACTTTCTTTTAACTGATACCCATGGTAAATAATACTGAATCATATTAATTCATCAAACAAAAGTTTTATAAGTTTAAAATAACAGATTTTTACCATCCTGTGAACTTCATAGTTAAAGCTGTTAGTAAGCTGTTGCGGAGTGTTCAACATTATGACAGATAGTGTTACACATTTTAGAGCTGGAAGGTTGAGAGCTGTGACCAATAGTTTTGAAAAGGGGATGAACATTTTTCTCAACAATAAATTGACTGAACAACTAAAATCATTTAAAATAGATGCCACCAGTTTTGACGTTTGTATATTTAAGGTTATATGTATTGGGGGCTTTCCTCCACATGGGGTGGTGAAGGTGGCTTGCCCCCATGCAAAAAACATGTTTAAATGAGTAGCGTTATGTTCAGTATTTCTTCTTCTCCTGTATTTCAATCTTTTTTTTTTGTTTGCCATTTTGGGACTCAGCAAGACCTGTCCTTTCAATAGGCAGAAATCAGGTCACTCTAGTGGATGTGTTATTTATTTAAACTTTATTAACTTTACAGTCACAACCTGAGACATTTGCCAGTAACATAGCACATATTATAGGCACTTAAAAACAGAAAAACATACATATAAAACAAAGAAAGTTGAATTTGCACTAGTTAATATTGTAATATACTGTTAGATTTGTGTCATTAAGACTATGGAAACATAATGAATTTCTTTTGCTCTGCAGCCGGAATGCTAAGAATGAATAAATACTACTCTAAGATTCTTAGAGTAGTATTTCATTCAGGCTTAATTCATTCTTAGCATTCAAGCAACCAGGAGGAAGCCAAGCAACCTTTAAAGTTCCACATTAACCGGCAGCCAGAAAAGCACACGGAACACACGAGGAAAGCAAGATGGCAGGCAGCTCATCACACTGCGATGGAGGGACGGTCGGACGTGCAGACGCAGTAACTGGTGCACAATTTGAGGGAAAGCAGTTGTGATTTTTGGTGTAGGGAGGGAATATACACACGGAGGGTGCAGAGCACCACTCACTCACACTCCATCTCAACTCAAGTAAGTGCGCCACTTTTGTGTTTTGGCGCCAACCGTCAAGTGTTCAGTTAGTATGTCATTGTACAAAAAAGGACTCAGTAAGGAGTGGAGCAACCACCAACCTACCTTCTTCTTGTACCAACACCACCACCACCAGTCCAGTCCAGTCCTTCCACCACACGATGGTTTGGAATAGCCACACACAGCCAGGAATCAGGAAGGATACTCTTCCACCATCCACCTGCAGTCTTCCATAATGATGCAGTTATAAAGTTTAAGGAGGAGTTTGAGGCTCGTCACGTCAGTCGTCAGTTATGCATCATCGTGTCAAGTGACTGCCTGCCATGCCACCTCCACTAACATCTCTTCCTAAAGTTCCGATTCCGAACAAATTGAACAATGCAGGCCAGGCTTTACAGAAAAAAAAAAGTAAGTGCAAATAATAGAAAAAGTGTGTTTTGCAGATAGCATTAAGAAAATCCAGGAGGGTGCAAGTGCACCCCCTTGCACCTGCCTGCGGGCGCCTTTGGTGCTATGTGTCTTGCATTACAGTATATAACAGTCCTATATAGAATTGCAATTAATTACTGAAACAGAGGTGCAAATGTCAAGAGTTCACTTAGCAGTCACCATTTTCTTAAACAATTTAAATCATACATTTATATTATATATATATATTACATAGTGGTAAAAAAAATAGTGTGTCAGTGATTACCAAGTTCTTTTTTAAACACACAGTGGTAATTATGACATACTGAATTACATTTGCTGAGTTTGCAAAGTCCCAGTTTAGCCAGAGTATAAAAGTTATTTTCCTGTAACTGCAAGCATATGATATTCGTACTATAACTGTTATTTCAGTCTGTCAGTAAGACAATGAAAAACATCGTACTTACTACTTGTTTTATGTATCTCTGGTCTGCATATCTCTTTTCTTGGCATCTGCCAAACCTTTTCATGGTGAAGTAAGTGACAGATTAGAACTTTTCACCTAACAATCACATATGGAATATCACAGAATGGTATCACAATTATACTTTGTAGTGGTTGGTATTGCCAATGAATTCTTGTCTTTAGATTTGGCCAGAAATCTATATAAAGAAAGAAAAAAAGAAAACAGCAAAGTATGTTAGGAATAATTCTTATTTGTTAGATTTTTAATTTAACTACTACTTATCACTACTGTTACACAGAGCCACATGATTCTCTTTGATGTTGGTTTGTGTTACAGAAATGCATGTCATGTATCTACACACACACACGCGTGCGCGTGTGTGTGTGTGTGTGTGTGTGTGTGTGTGTGTGTGTGTGTGTGTGTGTGTGTGTGTGTGTGTGTGTGTGTGTGTATCTTTATCTATACCTGATCAGTATCAGCAAGAAACTACAATCCCTCATAAAATCATCCAAGGCTAGCTTCGAAAGAAAAATTGCTAAGGACTCCAAAGATAACAACCAAGCATTCTTTAGCTATGTCAAGAACCTAAGTGGAAACTCTCAGATCTGCTCTGAGTTAGTGCAGAATGGCACAAAATACACTGAACCGACTGATATTGCCAACATTCCGGCAGACAGGTTTAGTGCAAAATTCACCCCCCTCTCACCCCCTAAAGGGCCCATAACCATACCAGACGAATGTAGATCCCCGACAATCACTGACACACAGGTTAAAACAGCCCTATCCAAAGTCAAAAACATAGCTTCAATTGGACCGGATGGTATCCCAGGCTGTGTCTTACAAGAACTACAAAATGAACTAACCCCTCATCTAAACACATTGTTTAAACTGAGCCTGTCTACAAGCTACATACCCATAGAGTGGTGCACGGCAACAGTTATCCCGCTCCACAAAGGTGGAGCTACAACGGACCCCAGGAACTATCGCCCTATAAGCCTGACTAGACTGGTCTGTAAGGCTATGGAGCGCATCATCAGGGAACTCATTAACAGAGACATTGGGAACCTCCAAACATTGGACCCTACCCAGTTTGGCTTTGTTAAGGGCAGATTATGCCTCCTAAATCTGGTGGACTTCTTTGAGACAGTTACCAAGACATTAGAAGAGGGAAAGGAGGTCCACACAGCCTACCTAGACCTCGCAAAGGCTTTCAACACCATTCCCCATTCTTGTTTTATAGACAAGCTCACCAGCCTGAACATAAACCCCTAGATCATGAGATGGGTTGCCAGTTGGCTCATGGATAGATCCCACATGGTGAGAGTTGCAGGCTCTAGGTCCAACTCTAAACCGGTTACAAGTGGTGTCCCCCAAGGCTCAGTCCTGGGACCCCTCCTGTTTGGTATGTACTTCTCAGAGGTACAGGCAAGCACAGGAGGACTATGGCTGACCAAGTTCACAGACGACTGCAAACTGGGGGCCATAATTGACTCTCTGGCTGATACAGACATCCTTTAGAAGGGTCTCACTGAAACGGATACCTGGTGTCAAAATCATGGCCTCAAGCTAAATGCCAAAAAGTGCATAGTCATCCCCTTTGGAAAAAACAAAGTAACCATGAACTACCACATACTTGGTAGTCCCCTAAATGCAGAAAATGTAATAAGGGATCTGGGGACCCAAGTAGATAGTAATCTCTCCTTTGATAATCATATTGCCAAGGTGGTTAGAAAATCTTTCTATGTGGCCCACCTAGTCACAAAAGGGTTCGCATCTAGAACAAAAGAAGTTATTGTGCCCCTCTACTCATCACTCATCACTCATCAGACCCATCATAGAGTACAACGCCCCATTTGGGATGTACCTTAGAAGACACCTGCAACAGCTGAAAAGACCACAGAAGTACCTCACCAAGAGGACTGCTGGCCTCAAACAGATGCCCTATGCAGCCCGACTGAAGAAACTGTAGCTGTACTCGGTTGCATATCGCTTACTCAGAGGTGATCTCTGCCTGACATACAAGGCCATGTCCAACCCAGAATTGATGGACATGCTCCACCTAAAAAAAAAAAACAAATCCCCAAGAGCCACATGCTCTAGGGAGCTAAACCTCACCACAATGATAAATAGGACGTGCTGAAGGGATAGATTCCAGGATTCCAATCTACATTAGGAAAGCCCCTCACTAACACTCTTCAAGAGAAACCTTGACGAGTGGATGGGAAACAGACAATTTACCCCAGGGATCATTGCAGTGGCTCTGCTGGACAGAGGCACAGGGAATTAATGGCTCCGCTGGACAGAGGCACAGGGAACTAATCTAAGGGGGTGGCGAAAGCCAACACATTCTGGCTAGGCTTATAGATGCCCTCGGGCAGATAGCCTAGTACTTACCTATGAACCTATATATCTATGTGCATATGTGCATCTATGTACGTATAGGCCTACACCACACCCTGCAAATAAATAAATAAATATATATATATATATATATATATATATATATATATATATATATATATATATATAGGTTTCATTTGAATGATCGAAATTACACTTTATCGAATGTTAAAACACTGACTCTGTTCTGCCGAAATCTCACTTTACTATATACAAAGGAAACAGAATGGAAAAATATCACTATTCATACAATGTTAATGCAGACACATAGTTAATGTTAAGTTGTTGAATCATGGTTATTGTTCAAATCTTGATGTTTCTTGTATGTATGTCAGCTATAAATGCTATACAATCCTTACTTTCATTTGCAAAGTATTAGTTCTGTTCCAAAGTAATGAAGTTGGATTTCGTATTTCCCTTGAATTCACTGATAACCTCCCTCACTTCTTCAAAGGAGTTAAATGATTCCACTTGAGATTTCTCACATGTTTGTAGTAACCTAGCAAAATGCAAAGTTGTGTAAGACATTAATACAATAATAATTTAATTCATTGAACTATCACAGTTACGTTCTGTGACACACATTCTGTTGGAAAAAAATATGACTATATTTTCCAGTAATGACAATACATTTACATTTTTATCAACATTATAATGAGTTGTCACAAATTCTCTTCATTGCACAAGTTATGCACACAGCGGAGACAAAACTCAAATCAGTACATTGTAGACATAGAAGCATGTGTAGGTAGAGAGACCAAGGAAGTAGGAATTCATTAGAACTGTGGGATTTTTATATTAATGTCTGCAATGTTTTATAACGAATTAACAGTATTTTGTCATAATTAGTACCACAATATACAATTGCAAGGTTAGTTCAAGAAGGTGAAGATAAGTGGTGTAAAAAAGTACTTGACGATATACTGAATATGTAGATTTTCCCAACAAGGTCTGTTCTTCCAGTTCTGACTTATTTTAAATGAGAGAGAGCTCGCTATCAAATAACTCTGCACTGTAGACAGAGTGACTCAATCGCTACATAAATACATGCTAAAATACACCTTAATGTAGCAAAAGAATGGTATTTACTACCTTGTACATTAATATTACTATTTACTTACATATGACAGCAAAGAAGTAACTTAAAGGAAAACAATGGGATAACAAATAGAAAAGCTCTATCTGTTGTCTCCTTAAGTCCCCCTTATGTGCTACAGGCCAAAAACAATAATAACTGCAGCTTTAAAATAAAATCACCGAAACTGTTTTACTGCTTACCTTCCTAACCCTCCGTACTGTATTAGTTTCCGTTTTAAAAAAACAAAATGAAAAACTGCTTTCCGGCTCAGAAACAATGATGTCACATCTGCCTCAGTAGATCCCAGGACGTTTCCTCCCCCAAAGTGACGTAAACTCTGCCTTATTAGCATGCTGTATTGAAGCCCCTGTGATCCGCCCACATTGTGACGTCCTTGCCACCTTGGCCAGCCCACTATAACCCTAATAAAAAGGAGTAGCTGCTGTGTGGAACTTCTTTTTATCTCGAAGTTAATCGTGTCGGCTCCATTTCCTGTGTAGGACCTGCTTCAACTGTATTGCCTGCATCTTCTCGAGTGTTGGGTAAGTTTTCTTAGTTTATTTAACTCTAACTTTAGTGTAGCTAAATGTATAAAAATATAATTTTACAGCCCATGCGTTCATAGCGTTGATCACTTGTAAATACTGCTTTTAATTTGTGGTAGTGCGTTCGTAGTTCTGGTCATTTTTTTTAAATTAGTGTGCTCCGTTCGCTTTTATTTATGTTCTTAGTAACCCAGTAAGGCCAAAAAACTGTTATGAGTATAAGCTGGTTTTATACATATTGTATATGTAGTTCTGCTAGCTTAGTATGCTCCGTTCGCTTTTGTTTGGTGGTTTCTGCAATTGTCGTATTGTCGTAATGTTTTAACAATTGAAATTAAAATAATGTTTTAACAATTGAAAGTAAAATAAAACGATGAGGAGTCCATGGTAAAGTCCTCTGATACTAAATCAAAATGTGCGTCAGCGTTTGCCACGTGGAAACACAAGTCTGCCAAAGCAGTCCATATGAATACTGGCTCTTAAGCTAATTATTTATGGCTTCCGTGACGGTGGGTAACATAATCTTGAGATTGTAGCTTGTGATATGTCCGCATATGCCTTATACAAGTGGCAAACATCCTGCATGTTCTGTAAGGCATTGTTTGAACAGTTTGAACAAAATGTGCTCGGAAAGAAGTTATGGACTTGTATTGTGCAGATGGTGCAATGCAATTTAAAAGAGGCAACTTAAGTGTTTTGGTGGAGGTAGTGTGTTTTTCAAATTTTAATGTAGATTGCATAGTTTTGTTACTGCTACTGCTTTTTCATTACAGTCATCATGCACATAGGGTAGTTGATTTTTTTTTTGGTTTAAATTGAGAAGCTGCGATTTAAGTATGTTGCAGTGATTGCCAAATGGTCGGCTGGAGCTACGACCTTTTTTCCAGGGCCCAGGTTGCATAGCCTTCATTGACAGTGTCATTTACCAGTTTTTCTCCAAACGCCAATGCTTTTAGTCCGAATTAGGGGAATTTGAAAGGTATGCACAAAAGGCTTTGTAAAAAATGATTTGAGAACACGCAAATGTCCAGAATGCACAGCAACAACACGTGCGCATTATCACCTTTGTCCCCTTTCTGTTTCTACGATGAACACACGTATCCTGGACCTGGAGTATATGCGCAAGTACCGGTTTGACCGACTGGGAGCGGTCCTAGTTGCTATGCGAACAGTAGTCTTTGGAAGAAGACGGTGTCTGGACAGCAGTGGGTGTTGGTAGAGATGGTACAGGCTGTGTATGAGGTAAAACACAAGTTAAACTAATGTAGAACAACATAGTTAGGCAGTGACATTACAAAATACGGAGATTTTCATCAGCCGCCGTCATTTGGAAGCTAACTGACATTCTGGTAATGTGTTTAGGTAGCTAATAAGTACTACCGGTATGAGGTGGTGCTATTACCACTTGTTTGCTAATTGATGGCTACTTTCAGCTTTGATATGAGGCTGGAATATTTGTTACTCCGACCAGCTAGGAGATTGGCATGTGTCTTGCTTTTTCAAGTTTGGTTGCTATTTAGTAGTCAGAGTTGTAAGAGAGGTATTGGAACTTTATTTAATTTTTTTTGTTAAAATTATTGTTTATTGTAATGAATTGAAAGAAGCTGGCTTGAGGAGTTAGCCTCGTTGATGTGTGAAATACGGTCGTATTTGCAGATTAAGTTTAGATTCTAGTTAAGCAAAGCACCTGTGGGGTTAATTCATAGTTTATTTCACTAACGTAAATTAAGGATGAGCGAGGCAACTACTTTGTAAAAACGTAGAACAGTATGTGTTGCGGTCGGAATTGTGTGTACTTTATGATTGTACGAGATGGCTAGCTTACCGAAAACTGTTTACCCATGTAGGGAATGAAAGTTAATGACGGTAGTTTGACTTTTTCAGCATCACCAAGTTTATCCATTCACTTTAAAAGTACAGACATGCTTTCAGCTGCATACACTATCTTTCTATGCCTGATTAATCTTGGCCAGAGTTGTATGTAATTGTGGTGGTAATTTTATTCTACCTCCCCTTAACTTTATGATAATGATTATTGCAATAATGTTTGCATTCTGTATTTCTGGTTTATATTGTGAGTACGTGGGGATGACACCCTCACCAAGTTTAAGGCTACCTTGGCAGAGGGTCTTATCATTTATTGATGGGAAATACAATCTGCACATATAATTGTATAGGTATATATGTGCTGAAGCACTTTTACTTCATTTAAATAGTCATGCTTCAGCTATGCTAGTGCTCAGGATAATTTAATATGGAAGCAGGCAATGTAAAAATTTCCCTCATTTGAAATTAATACGATATTGCTGTTTTTAACCTTATGCAGGTCCTTTGAGTAGCAGCCATAAGTGGCATCTATTGTGCAAAATTGATCAAATACAATTGGATTGCATGAGCTGTTAAGTGACTATTTTTTTTTATTTATTAAGCAGTTAAGTCTGTTGGCTTCTAAGGTCCCAAACAGAAATGATACCCCCTTCTACATGTGTAAGAGCTTCTCATTGTGTCCTTTGGGGAACATGTACCTCATATTGAATAAAGGAAGCATTTCATAGTGCTTCATTGTACTTTACAGGCAAAGGGCATTGAATCTGGAGCATCTTGCACTATCATCTCTGGGTAAACAATCCTTCAGTAGGATTTAAGACGCTTCTCCTTTCCATCCAAGTTTTTAGAAGCCTGTTCTGTGCATCAAACTTTTTAGAACCATTATGAATGTCTGTTTCATCTTTATTTTGGTCTTTTGTTTGGGTTGTGTCAGAAAATTAAGTATGCATAATCCACCTACCGCCAGCAGTCTTTCAAATATACAATTTGTTTTTAAATGTGGATACCTTTGTTTTATTTTATTTCCGGGATAATAATTGGGTCTTTCTCCATGTAAACTTGACTGTCTATTATAATATTCCTCTTGTTACACTCTTCTCCTCCACTTTTTTCTCTTTCTTTTTATTTCTCCTTCTGTCTGTACTTTCCTTTACTGACTGCTCCCCACTCCTCCATGCTCTATACATAACTGCTGCTTACACATCTATTTTTGTAACTTTTTCTTCTGTAATGCTTCTAATTTTGTGAAGTTTTCCTTCTTCCCTTGCTGTTTTCTCTCTTAGGCTTTGACTCACTTGATTAATATTTTGCCATGTGTATTCATACTTTTATTATGTATAATTTGAATTTTTTCTCTCTAAACTTTAGTTTACCTTAGGTGTGTATATTGTGGTGACTTTTGTATTGTTTTGGTTCTCGGTTTGTAGGCCTTTCTCCCAGGGATCCGCTGGGCTAGTGTGTGTGTGTGTGTGTGTGTGTGTGTGTGTGTGTGTGTGTGTGTGTGTGTGTGTGTGTGTGTGACTGCAACCAAGGGGGCTTGTGTGTGTGTGTGTGTGTGTGATTGCAACCAAGTGGGCTAGTGTGTGTGTGTGTGTGTGTGTGTGTGTGTGTGTGTGTGACTGCAACCAAGGGGGCTAGTGTGTGTGTGTGTGTGTGTGACTGCAACCAAGGGGGCTAGTGTGTGTGTGTGTGTGTGTGACTGCAACCAAGGGGGCTAGTGTGTGTGTGTGTGTGTGACTGCAACCAAGGGGGCTAGTGTGTGAGTGTGTGACTGCAACCAAGGGGGCTAGTGTGTGTGTGTGTGTGTGTGTGACTGCAACCAAGGGGGCTAGTGTGTGTGTGTGTGTGTGTGTGTGTGTGTGTGACTGCAACCAAGGGGGCTAGTGTGTGTGTGTGTGTGTGACAGCAAGCAAGGAAAAAGCATGCTAAACCCAGACCTCTTCTATCAACTGTCTCTGTTTATACGAGATAAATTTCTAGTACTGTTTAGATGTCCCCCCAACATTGGCCTTGCCCAGATTACCTGCATTAACAGGTTGCTAGTCAAATTTATATAAATTGCTTTATAGAATTAGGCATATCGCAACCTCTAAACTGACCATGGATTTGGCTCTAAATGTTTCTTTTCACCTAATCTCTCCCCAGAAATAATAGTTTCTCCACAAAACGTGGAGGGTTTACAATTGCATCTAATAATCCAGTTAGGGATTACTTTCTTTTCAGAAATGCATGTCAATTTTTTTTGACAGCTGCTCCACTAAGGAGTAATAACGTGCCTCTTCTTTGACAGCTTCCCAGCTGTATTGTCTGGCTAATTTATCTTCTTGATTCACATTTTCGGACCATTTAACATAAGGTTGTGGTGTTTTTTTGTGGACAGTTAGTGGCAAAACATTATAGAATAAAGATAGAAAATAATGGCAGACATTTCAGTTTCACATTTCATACCCTTTCGAAAATTCATAATAATGCAAGACCTACTGTTGGATGATCTTTCTAACTTTGTAAGAGCAATATTGAAAATTTCTACTTGTACTTGTGCCTTTCTCCCACTTACGTATGGCTTAGTCCAGATTTAGTGCACTGAGGTTCATAGGTATGACATGTCAGGACCATCGCTGTCAGCCTGAGACATTTCAAATTGTGACATAATCGCAGTGTATTCTGAGCTGATGTCATGTTTGCTTTTCATTTTTTACTGTGATCATGTTTTACCCATTAAGCAAGTAGATAGTTGTTTTCAGCCAGCAGATTTGTTTTGGATAACCAACATTTCTACAAGTGTGGGGTATCACAGCGGTTGCTAGTTGCAGCACGTTGCAAGGCTATGTTACTTGGTAGTTTAATAAAGCTGAATATAAATTATAATTAGAAGTGTAGTCCAAGGAGACGTGGCTTGCGTTTACTGCTGCTTGTTTTACTTGACTTGAGTTTGACTAGACTTGTGATGGAAATGTTCTGCATTGGGTAGTATTGTCTTTATGGGTACACAAGTGTCTTTAATAATTCTTGTCAATAAACAGCTACAACTGGACAATCAAGTAATATGAGTTTAAAACACAAAACTACTACTGACTTTTTTGATAGAAGTAAAACAAAATAGAAACCCCAACTACTACTCCCCCCCCCCCAAATCCCTCTCCCATGAAAAATAATAATAATACAACCATTGAAGTCACTTCTCATAGCAAATTATTGGGGATGATAGTGGATGATAATCTTAAATTTGACCTGCCTATACAAATTGCATAAGAAATACTCATCAAAATCCAGGGATGCTTTATAGAGCCTAAACAATGCTATAACAACATTGATAAATTTGCAGCAAATACCCCTTTCAGAACTCATCACTGTATAGCACTAAAAAGCCTAAATTGGTTAGAACTACCACATCAGCTAACATACCCACAGCTTCTTAGCACCTATAAAATTATTCAGAATCCATCTGCCTGTCCAGCACTAAATAACATTCTAAATAAATATGTTCCCAGTCAGTTATTATGATCCAATGACCAAAATTTCCTGTCTGTCCACAAACCTATCAAATCTGATGGGCATTGTCTGTACTCATACCATGTTGCTAAGGCCTACAACTCCTTATCTGTATCCATCAGGTCACCACCCTCCTTCTCATTTTTCAAAACCATTCTGAAAGCCAAAAGATAGGTCTGTTCTTGCTCAACACCAGGATAAACTATATCCTTAAATGTGAACAAATGCATATTCATGCCTTATATTTCTGTACTCTCATTTCTTCACTCACTTCCTTGCTTCTATAAATTTATCTTCCCTGGATTTCTGTCTAAATATACAATAAGTCTGCTTTTCTCTCACTTTATATTGCAATTCCTATTTTTATTATACTAACTTACCTTTAATTTCTCTATAAACTGGCTAAAATTTCTCTAAATATTACATCATTGTCATATAACTTGTATCTATCCTTAATCAATGTTTTCATATTATGTCTAATTTGGTATGATTATTTAAACTGTATTTGTTTTTTGTATTATTTTTAAAGACTGCAAAATTATTGATCTTAAATGTTTTGTAATACTTTGGAGTTTTTCTCCCCGGGCCTCCACTAAAAATGGGCTCCTACCCAATTGGATTTTCCTGGTAATCAAATGTCAGTAATTAATTAAAAATACCTGCCTTCCAGTAAGGGTACTACCTTAAATTCTGTTTGACATGTAAAACATGATGTAACAGTAATACTTTCACACTAATTAAAACTGAAAAATTCCCTTGTCAGTACTGCTATTATGGTATTTCAGGAATCAAAACTCATTCACCAATATGACCCCGTGATCTTAAGTATGATATATTAGAGAATGGGCAAACTGTACATCACCATCCTGATTAGAGAAAGAAAGTTCTCCCGCAGGGTGCTAATGTACTGGAAATGCCCACTGAAAAATGAGTCTGATGCTTTATGGCATCATATTAAGGTACTGTGAAGCTCAGACAGTGAGGAAGCTAATGGCCATTATTTTACACTCCTTAAGCAATGCTTTTGCTATTTGGCAAGTATAAAATTGAAATAAGTACATAATGTTTAAAAAAAAAGAAAGTGTGTGTGTTTATGTTTGTGTGTAAGTGTATGCCTACATGAGAGAGTGAATTTGATCAAGCCATTATTTTAAGCTTGCTAAGCAGTGTTTTTGCAGTTCAAAGAGTGTAAAGTAAAAGCAATTGATTATTTAAAAAAATAGAAAATTTTGTGTGTGTGTGTGTGTGTGTGTGTATGTGTGTGTTGATGTCTGAGTGTATGCATGCTTGGCATGTAAAAAGCAGAAATATCTGTGTGTGCGTGTGTGTGTGTGTGTGTGTGTGTGTGTGTGTGTGTGTGTGTGTGTGTGTGTGTGTGTGTGTATGTCAGAGAGAGAGAAAGAGAGACTGAGCTATCGAGCAGTAGCAGCAGCAGTTAAGAGATATGCATGCCTCTCAACCTCTTAGCTAAAGATCTCTAGATAAAGCCTAAAGTAATGGGGAGGGAAAGGCTCTAAACCAGGGACAGGGTTTTAAATACTGCTCTTATAAATGTACAATGATGATAGAATAACAAGAGTTGTTTTAGCATGCATTTTCTGGAGGAAATGAAGTCTGAAACTCAAATGTATGTCTTTATTTAGTGACTTCAGACCCCAATGATTTGCCAGCAAACCAAAAATTTTGAGGAACAGACCCAAAATAAAAATTTCTTAAACTTATGGCCATTTTTTGTTAATCTAGACAGTTGAGATGTATGGGGGTAAGAAACTTAGCATGTGTTTTAAAGCTACACTGATTCTAAATGTGTGTGTTTGTGTGTAGGCATTAAATAATTACCAAATTAATATTTTGGATGTAAAATACTTCTTCCAACACCATTTACATATACTATACTAAGTTTGAAGCATTAGGCGGAGGAACTATTTCATATCAAAAATATCAATATAAATATAATAATGCCCTTCCAGGGGGGTGTAAAGGCCCTCTGCCTGCAGCGTCAAGCCTCAGGACATTCTGGGTGTGTGCTATTTGCACAGTAACATACACCCTGTTTAGCATTATTGCTTGCTTAAAGTATTTGCAGAAAATGTCTTAATGCTTCTATAATTGTGCAGCAGAGATATGACTGTTTTTATTTCCATATCTTAGTTTGTATATCTACAAACTATGTAACTTCAGAAGGTGCAGTATATGTTGTTGCACAAACTTGCTCTCCATTCACTAGCTGCATTGAGAGTAGGCATATCCTACTAAATATGTGCACATATTTTGTGCAGATTGTATTTCAGTAGGAGTTAATTAACAGTGGAAAGAAAAGATGCTCAGTTGTTTCCACTTCTTTTACAATAATGTTCACTGCAGCAATTATTACAACCCAATGTAAAGAAATTGACATCCTACCTGCTCTTCATATTTCTTTGGTATCTCAGTGTTTCCCAAATCTGACATGAGATATACCTGTTCTTCTGTATTTGTATTCTTAAAACTCATTTCTGCAGGTTCACCTAGTAAGGGAGATTAGGCACCAAAAATGTCAGCAGTTGATTAGGAAACACATTATCATCTGTAATTAACCACAACCATATAATTACAGAGTAAGGAGACAACGGAGTGCAGTGCATTAGATAACCACTTTCGTTCCTTTAATTAATCCAATGGAATTTCATCAGACAACAAAACAGTAAAAACTTTGTCACTTTGTAGACCAAATCAACCAATCATGACATCATAAAAATGCAGTAGTGAACTAAAAGTGTAAAAATGTTTTGTTGTCTGATTAAGTTCCCTTGGATAAATTAAAGGAACGAAAGTGCTTATCTAATGCACTGTAGTTCGTTGTCTTCTTACTCAGTAACTTTATGGTTGTGTTATTTGTCTATCATGGATTGTGTTTTATCATCTCTAAATCATACATATTGTTTAAACGTCCTCTAAGCCAGACTCTCTCAAACATTGGGTAATTTACTACAGTTTTACTACTATATCGCAAAGTATTAATCTGCCACATGTACCTTGTATTGCAGACTAATACTTTAAGTACTGCAGTCATTACATCAATACATGAGGTGCACCTCAGACTTGTCCTGTATTGTACGTGTATATGATGTCAGTTTATTGAAAGCATGAACTTTGCTTATAATATGACTGTGTCATTGTGTATGATAATAAATACATGTAGAACTTTTGTCCTTATGCTTCAATAGAAACAGGGCTAATAGTTCAATTCAACTACCCTGTCTCAACAGATTAACAAAAATAAACAAGCAAGCAAATAACTTTCCTGGCTACATGTGGGGGAAAGTGGCCAATATTCCTAAAACCTTTTTACTGTTTTCCTGTATTAATTTGTAATGCATTTGTATATTATTTACAAGACTATGAAGGATTAATAAATAAAACTGTGCCTTTTGGGTATTTGCATGTGTTAACACTGAAATTTTCTTAGATTAAGATTTATTTTTTTCATGGAGCTATATTATGGTAATTTGCCAAGTAATGGTCTCATTTTTTTTGTCTATGTAAACTTTAAACAATGTATGGAGGACACAAAAGGCTAACACATACATTTACTGAAAATAACTCTTTATTACATTTGTGGCTGACAAGAAAGTACAGTTGTATAAGTCCACTGACCATAACAGTAGATGTTCAATTATATTAATGCTACAGTAGCCTTAAGTGTTTGGTCATATCCTGCTAAGGATATTACAGTCAGCCAGTCTTCTAAAGACTTTGGCCCTTTCTACATGTGCATTCATGCTGCTGTTGGCTCCAGCTCTTGATGGAAAAAACAGCAGCCTAGGCACCAAAACACTTCAGGACTTATTGCCAACTCAGAAGAGGGAGGGCACTGTCCTGAGAAAGGAATAAAGTTAGGGATAACTTTACCATAGCAAAAACAATACAGAGAAAATGGGATAGAGGTAAGGTGTGGCTACAGCAACAGTGATTTGATTGAACATGTACTGTTGTTGTAATTGCAACTTACACAACTGTACTATAATCATCATAAAACACTGCTGCAATAGCTGTAGATATACAAGTAAATTGCCATAACTTAGTCTGGGAGGAGCAAGGATGAGAATCCCGAAGATCCTGGAGAATGATCCTAGCAAAGTGTGTTCTGGGCATGGAAAATTGATCTAGTTTGCAGTGCTTTATAAACGTATGCACTGAGGACCGTTCAGCTGCCTCTAGAATCCTCTAGAGTCCATCCCTTGCCAATATGCTATGAAAGAGAGCAAGGCTATATTACAATATGACTTAATCCTTCTTGGAATTGTTTTACCGGTTGTATATTATGATGTCGAAAAACAAAGTAACTGAACACATCTTTATGGACACGTAAAAATCAACCTCTGCAAATTTTTTCCCAGGGGAAAAAAATTGTTCAGCCAAAGGCAAACAAACCAAACTTTAAAACCCTACCCCCGATGTGGGGGGGCATGCCCCCATACCCCCTAACTAAATATACCAACTCCAAGATTGCACTTCAGTGGGGAAAAGGGCAATTCCCCAATGATGGCCAAGTGATTTTTCCCTGGAAAAAAATTAGCTGAAATGGCCATTCAGCAATTGCAGAAGTCGATATTTATGTGTCGATAAAGATATGTTCAGTTACTTCATCTTTCGACACCATAATATAGACCTGTGCACTAGGGTCTGAATAACAAGAAAAGAAAAACAACAGGAATTGCCAGAACTGGTGCAGTCCCATATTAGGAAGCTCACAGCTCGTCTAGTTTCCTAAAGTACTTGGAATGGACAAGATAATACCTTTGTTGCAAAACCATGACTAGTGCATATGGACTCCTTTCTCTCTGTCATTCGGTTTCTGAAAGAAATAAAGGAGGCTGATGGCTATCTCAAAGGCACACTCTGAAAGTAGTAAAGGCATGAATGTGAGATTTGTTATAGAAATAACCCTGTATGCTTGAACCATTAAAATGGTTAACCCACCAGGAATAGTTGCAACTTGGATACACTTGTGCAGATGTCAGACCAGTAAATAAGTTACTCTGTCAAAAATGAAGCAAAAACAGCCAAATAGCTGATTTAAAATGAAGACAGAAAACAATTTCCAGAAAAAAGTAAAAATCAAATTTAAGTTTCACGTGTAACAAGTTACCTTACATTTAAATAGAACAAAACTCTTTGTAGAACAGCTAGAGCAAACTCTGAAAAAAAAGGAGGATCCATGGACAGACATGCTGACACAGCTGATAAATACCTCTTGCTACAGGAGTAATAGGCCATAGGATAGTAACTCACAGAAATATTAAAGAACAAGATATAACAATCCCAAAGAGGTTCCTGATAATAATTGGGGCACCAACTTGTAAATCTCTTTCAGTGGTTACCATAAGAGCTCCTAGTAGTGTGATTTTTTGCCTCCACTGCACTTCTTGAAGGAAAATGTGCACAAAAGCTATCAAAAATGCATCATCCAGGCAATTAATTGAGTTGTTTCAGGTTAGGATGTATAAAAACTCCCCTTATCTTGTGCAAATACATTCAATGTGTGTGGAAGGTTATGGTAATTACTCCTGACCAATTCCATAAGAAAGGATAGCTAATGTTGCCTGTGCCAGAAAGGACTCACCACAATGATTTTTGGAGAATCCTTCTCAATCTACAGAGTTACTCTGGATATCAATGGACATGATGGAAATGTCTAAATGAACATACCCAAACAAAGGAATGAAAACACATATTTTTCCCAAGCCTGCCTTCAAGGAGTCCTGGTGCAAAATTTGTTTAGTTGTCTTTTCTGAAAAGAGGTGAACAGACCTATTTGAGGTGTTCACCATACCTGGATCAATTCCTGGAAGATCCATTCATTCAATTTCCATTCTGGTGTTCTAGTCCTGCTCATATTGTCTGCCAATACATTTTACTCTGATGGAATTTGAGATGCTTGGGAGGTCAGAGCAAACCCGCACAGGGGTAAGACTTGGTGCCCCACCATATCGTATGATCATAGGAAGTTACTAGGCTAATGGCACTAGGGCCCTTACAAGCCTAGCCAAGTTCTACCCTTATTTCAACGATCAGCACAAATTGTCCCTGTCCAAGAGGGACATAGGTGGAACCCCTGGGGTGAATTTATGGTTAAAACACCACACCTCGCACGTACGGCTATGCACGGCCAAACCATAAGCGAACAACACACCAAAGGCCAGCAATTGAAGTTCCAATTCCAAAATTTATTGATGACAAAAAGGTGCTAAAAAGCACCTAAATAGTTGCTAAGTCCTCAGACTAGTTTCGGCAAATACCTTCTTCAGTGAGGAAAACAGACAGAATAACAGCTCACTAGTTTCATCGGATGCTTTTAAATAGCCTCGGACCAATAAGAAAAAAGTACATTTGATGTTTTTACATAATAAATGAGCAACTGAGAGGTTTATAAAATCGGGAGACAAAACATGGACAATAATTGACAGATAATACATATACATATATATCATCACAATGTGTGTAACTAATATGAATACTGAAACTAGGGAAATATCCTGCTTATTAATATCATTAAATGCTAAACACCTGAACCACATGCAGAACAATAAGTCAGACAAAATATCTGTATATGAAAGTGTGACAGTAAACATAAAAACAGGTATAATATAATGGTTTGAATATACTGTAAGAAAAATATCAATGTGATTACTATAGTCAAAATTGCATCATAAATAAATGATGAGGAATATTACCTATACCGTATGTCAAATTCCTACAATAATTAAAGCACAATCGCCTATGTAACAATATTAGTGGTATACATAATACACAAAAGATGTCCTAGTCCTAATGCATAACTTGGATATAGGTATTAATTATAAATATCTGGTATCCACAACAATGGTTGTCTTCATGATAATGAAGAAAGCCATCATGAAGGTACGTCAATGTAAATAACTATGACAATACCATATTTGGAAAGTGCATATACAAGTGCAACTACATAATAGATACCAAAATGGAATGAGACAAATCCTATATCAATATAGCCTAAAGTTGGAATATACAATTATTTATCCCAGATGTTCATTGAGACCTGGCGGGAATAGTGCACCTAGATGGATAATCCAATATTTTTCTTTGTGACTAAGTATACTTTGCCAACCTTGTTGGTTGTGTCTATTACCCATGATTTTATCAATGATCATAAACATGAAGTTGGCTGTTTTGTGTTTGATCGAATGTTGATATAAAGCATTGGTGGTTTTTTTGTTACGAATATCACTTCTGTGTTCCCCTATCCTAATTCTGAGCGAACGGGAAGTTTTGCCCACATAGAATGCATTACAGTGACATGTGGCTAAATAAATAACCCAACTGGATGAACAGTTGCCAAATATGCGTACATCATACACTTTGCTGGTATTAGCACTAGTAAATTGTTTCAGCTTATTCACCTGACTACATGAAATGCAATGGCCACAAGGGAAGGTGCCTAAGAGTTCATCACCTGTAATTGTGAGTTGTTTGTAGTTTGCACCACCACTCTCCTGGTGTTTGTAGTGTGAAAACAGTGTACCCAAAGTTTTGCCTCTCCTGTAAGAAATCGAACATTGGTTTCCCAAAATATGTCGTAGATAGTCATTGGCCAACAGAATATTCCAGTTGTTATTCAGAATACCCCTAACTATTTGATGATTCCTACCATAAGTGGTAATGAATCTAATATTATCATCCTTTGGGCGGTTGTTTCTATCCTTGTATTGTAATAATGAATTTCTATCTTGTTTGTCGGTCCAGACCCTGGCAGATTCAATATCGAAATCAGAGTATCCCCTGTCCAAAAACCTATGCCTCAAATCCTGTTTAGCTGTTTCATAATCAGTAGTAGAGGAATTGATACGTTTCATTCTCAAAAATTGAGATTTAGGGATGTTGCGGATGGTGTGGCGTGGATGCATACTAGATGCATGAAGTAATGAGTTGAACTGTGGATATTTTCTGTGAGTTTTAGTATTCAGGGTATGGTCACTGTTACGATATATCGTGACATCCAGAAAGTCTATCACATATTTATCAGATGTAATAGAAAATTCAATACCCCATACATTGTGATTTAAATACTCCACAAATTCAGAAAGATACACAGTATCCGCACGCCACACCATCCAGCAATCATCAAGGTATCTCCTCCAGATGTCCATCTCCACAAGATAAATGTTGTGTAAAGGATTGTAAATCAAATATTCTTCCAAATATGCCATAAAAAGGTCGGCATATATTGGGGCAAAAGAGGCACCCATTGCTGTGCCTCTCAATTGCCAATAACATTCACCTTGGAAATAAAAAAAACATTTTTATTGAGGACATGTTCACACATACATATAAGCAATGTATTGAATCCAGGTGGATACAATTCGGCTTTGGTAAGCCAAAATTCCAGAGCCTGTAGACCTCCCCAATGTGGTATGCTGGTATAAAGGGATTTCACGTCCAAAGTACACATGATCCAATCCGGATCAAGCTGGGTATCCTGAATAATGTTCAAAAACTGTGTTGTATCCTGAATTCTAGCTCTGACATATATCAGCAAAGGTTTCAAATATTGAGTTAAAAATACAGATAATGGTTCAGTCAACGAACCATGACCAGATACTATCGGTCTGCCTGGAGGATGTGTAATGGATTTGTGAATTTTAGGTAGCAGATATAAGATCTGCTTTGATGGATCCCTAACCTGAAGATGCTGCAATGTTTTCTTAGTAATAATGCCCTCATCCAATGCATCATTAAGGAATGTATCTATCTCCTGTTTGAATTTATTGGTTGGATCAACACCCATATGCATATAACATTTGGTATCAGAAAGTTGTCGAAGGCCTTCCTGAACATAGTAATTCATGTTTTGAATTACCACAGCTCCTCCTTTATCAGCTTGAAGTATAACAATATTGTGGTTAGATCTAAGTTCAGATAATGCCTGTTTTTCTTCTAAGGTCATATTTTCCTGGGCAATATTGCATTCCAAATGTGGAAAATGTAGATCTTTGAGTACTGCTTGTTGAAAAATACCCACGTGCTTGTTCATGGGCGGTTGGAAAGTAGATTTTAAAAAAGTAAACTCAGAAGATCTTTGAGATGTGGTGGTGTCCTGTTCAGAGAAAAATATCTTAAGGTTAAGTTTCCGACAATAATCCGTAACATCCAAAGAAGTAAGATAATGATCAGAGAAGAAACTGGGGACAAAACCCAATCCTTTATTCAGGATATTATGCTGTTGGTCAGTAAGTACAAAATCAGACAAATTTAGAACATTTTCAAATGGTGTTGTCAATGTCTCAGTAAGGCTTGAACCAATCCTGGCATGGATTCTGTTCTTATTTCTATTGGAGTGTTTCCTCCCCCCTCTGGATTTCCTAACATGTCTAAAGGGAGGTGCGGATTAGTTGTTTTCTTCTTTAACGGTGAGTTGGTGGAAATTCCACCCTCACTATCTGTGTATGATGACTCCTCCCCTGATGTGCTTGTGTGTATCTGGTCTCTATTTTTCAATATGGATCTTGGTCTCTTCCTGGACCTGCCCCTGGTCGTTCCTGATTCGGTATCCTGAAATCTAACAGTCCTCTGTATTTGAAAGGGTTGTCCCTTTTCATAGTCCATAACATCTCTGTTAAATTTTTTAACCTTTCGGTCCTTAACCAATTTATCATAGTTAGTCAATTATTTGGACAGCCTATCCAATAATAGGTGATAGTTGTTATTAGACTGGAATTTTTTGCATTCAACGCTCAATTCTTTTACCTCTGAAACACATGCATCAATCATCCTCTCATAATAAGAGGCTAAGATTTTTACAAAAACCATCGACCCATTTCTTAATGCCTCGTCCCATTCATCCGTCAGCCTCTGTTCAGATCTGCCAACTAATGGGTGGAGTTTAATTCTCAGGCCTCTGGGCGCCAAATTTTTGTATAAATATGCTTTAAACAGTCTCAGGTGCCAAATATTAGCTCTAAGGCTTTTTAATCCTTTTTCCAAATTGCGGAATGCTGTTTCACAACTATCACCCATATATAAATTAGTTTGGCTCTGGTTGTTGCTTGAGACTTGGCCTAAACCAAATATGCCAATATCTTCTCTATCAGCACACAGACCATCCAATAATTTAATCAATTCCATACTGAATATTAATCTGGATGTGCTGTCCAAGAATTGATGTCAAAATGTATTGATAGTATAAATAATACCTCAGGAAAGAAATCCAGAGACAGGGCCAGTCAGAAATCCTATGTCCCACTGAGTCTTAACAAATTACGACAGAAGTCAAAATATGTAAATGCTTATTGTAGAATTTAAGACATAAGCACTATTAACCAAACTATATGGGACCTTCATAAACTTAACAGAGACATATAATTACTGTTCTGTGTAATGATAGAAGTGGGAGACACACCTACTTAATATCATAAGACAATTACGTCTAATCTAACTAACAAATGTAAATTTATGTTGACATTGAGAAACCACCATGTAAAATTCTCAAAAGGAAATAATACTGGCATACAGCCAAGATATAGGTGGCTGAAAAAAATGTCCAAAAGATGTGACTTATCTAATCAAGTTATAGTACAACTTCCAAAGGGACCTGTAGCATAATCATGTATCGCTCAAAATGTAAGTGAAAACAAATAATCCCAGCCTAAAGTATTTTGTTACTAAAGATAGGAAACACCCTGGTAAAAATCACAGAGGAAATGATACTGAATATAAATCTAGGATAAGGGTAGCAGTCAAAATATCCAAAAAACACGTATATATTGCCTAACCAAGTTGTTGCACAACTCACAAATGGGCCTATAGTTTAATAATGTGTCAATCAAGATGTTGTGAACTTTAATATTCCTGACCTACAATATCATGTTGCTGAAAAATTCCAGCACAAGTATAAGTATAATCAGGACCTATAAACTAACCATGTGTGTATCACATTAGTATTTCAAAATCTGACATGTGGTTAAGACTGGTTCATAAGCCCATATACTTAATTCCTTAATATGTCAAATATTCCGAAATTATTTCAAAAAGACACATCAACTGATTAGTCACAAGAAAAAAGTTAACCTTCATCACAATATACATGTATATCAAATGTAAACACAAGATAATATAGGTGAAATTAAACACAGTATCTGTTTAGTGTCCTGAATTCAAATTTGAAATAGGCTAACTGTGAATAAAAAATAATGCAGTAAGTAATAAAATATGTGATAAAACATATAATTTAGAAAATAGTACTCCAAAAAATGCCAGTAATCAAACCATTCATAAAAGTGATGCAACTATTGTTATGAATTATCATATTAGGTAAGGTATTAGTTGGGTAACAAAAAACCTGCCCATGACAATGGTATGCACCTTGTAACACATTTGAATGACTGAACACAGTAATAATCAGATCAGCCCAACTGTATATGAAACAAAACCATTGAGATATTAACAATATGTTGACTATCTATTCAATACTTGAAGAATGCAGCTAAATAAACATCAAAATATTGATATTAATTAATCCCTAAAAAGGGGGCATGCTTACAACTATCATACAAAAAAGTTATATACTCAGGAAATGTTAATGGCAGACCTGAACCCAAATCACAAGGCAGTCCATCCTTCCCAATCTGATAAGTAATGGAAAGACGTCACAAATGTGTACTTCACATAAATATAGTATACTTGAACATAAACTATAGATCACCATATATGAATAATGAAACAAACAGTAAAAAAGTCCATAAGTCCAATGTCCAAACTTATCCAAAAAATGGCCGGACACGATAGATGTGAAGGTTCAAAAAATATAGATGCTCATATGAACCGAAGTAGAAGGTAACCAGTACATATAAGTAGTTTGCCCAGTCCCAAGAGTTGTTCTTTGTTGTACTCAAAAGAATTTTTCTTCGTGAGTAATAGCCCAATTCAATTGCGAACAAAAAAATCGTCATATATCCATCGCAAAAATTAGTCCATGAGTATAACAAACCATGATACAATCATGGTGAACCCATAAACATATGTTCAGGCACCGTTTTCACACAGCTAGTTGAAACCCTCTAATGGAAAATGGTAGATAGCTTGTTGTGCCCAATGAATAAAGCGCAATATAGAAATAGAGTCACAAAATCAGTCACAACCAGTAATCTGGACCACCGTATCAGTATATATAATCTAAAGTCATAGATAAAGCCCAGATCCGAGGTAAATATAAAAAGTAATCATACCTATAATGTCGTGCACTCATGTTCGCAATAGCCACACAAACGATAAGATTACGTTCCTTTAATGTCCAATATTAGTTTCCAAAATCAGTTTGTGATAAGAAGCACGCACAAGACTGATAGTTCCATCTGGTAATTACACCTCCGTTGCTGCCACAACAAATTCCAACTCTAACAAAAGAATGTGTCCCAAGGCTTACATAAAAACTCAATATCCAGATGAAAAAACGGCATCCATAATCGAAACCAGCGAGACCAAATTCACAGCGACATCAGGGAAGGAGTCATCTCCTGCCAGCCAGGAAAGGAACTAGACGCCAACAGCGAGGAACATCCAAAATGTAAAAACACCACACCTCGCACGTACGGCTATGCACGGCCAAACCATAAGCGAACAACACACCAAAGGCCAGCAATTGAAGTTCCAATTCCAAAATTTATTGATGACAAAAAGGTGCTAAAAAGCACCTAAATAGTTGCTAAGTCCTCAGACTAGTTTCGGCAAATACCTTCTTCAGTGAGGAAAACAGACAGAATAACAGCTCACTAGTTTCATCGGATGCTTTTAAATAGTCCCGGACCAATAAGAAAAAAGTACATTTGATGTTTTTACATAATAAATGAGCAACTGAGAGGTTTATAAAATCGGGAGACAAAACATGGACAATAATTGACAGATAATACATATACATATATATCATCACAATGTGTGTAACTAATATGAATACTGAAACTAGGGAAATATCCTGCTTATTAATATCATTAAATGCTAAACACCTGGACCTGAACCACATGCAGAACATGCTTTATATCAACATTCGATCAAACACAAAACAGCCAACTTCATGTTTATGATCATTGATAAAATCATGGGTAATAGACACAACCAACAAGGTTGGCAAAGTATACTTAGTCACAAAGAAAAATATTGGATTATCCATCTAGGTGCACTATTCCCGCCAGGTCTCAATGAACATCTGGGATAAATAATTGTATATTCCAACTTTAGGCTATATTGATATAGGATTTGTCTCATTCCATTTTGGTATCTATTATGTAGTTGCACTTGTATATGCACTTTCCAAATATGGTATTGTCATAGTTATTTACATTGTCGTACCTTCATGATGGCTTTCTTCATTATCATGAAGACAACCATTGTTGTGGATACCAGATATTTATAATTAATACCTATATCCAAGTTATGCATTAGGACTAGGACATCTTTTGTGTATTATGTATACCACTAATATTGTTACATAGGCGATTGTGCTTTAATTATTGTAGGAATTTGACATACGGTATAGGTAATATTCCTCATCATTTATTTATGATGCAATTTTGACTATAGTAATCACATTGATATTTTTCTTACAGTATATTCAAACCATTATATTATACCTGTTTTTATGTTTACTGTCACACTTTCATATACAGTCATTTTGTCTGACTTATTGTTCTGCATGTGGTTCAGGTGTTTAGCATTTAATGATATTAATAAGCAGGATATTTCCCTAGTTTCAGTATTCATATTAGTTACACACATTGTGATGATATATATGTATATGCATTATCTGTCAATTATTGTCCATGTTTTGTCTCCCAATTTTATAAACCTCTCAGTTGCTCATTTATTATGTAAAAACATCAAATGTACTTTTTTCTTATTGGTCCGGGGCTATTTAAAAGCATCCGATGAAACTAGTGAGCTGTTATTCTGTCTGTTTTCCTCACTGAAGAAGGTATTTGCTGAAACTAGTCTGAGGACTTAGCAACTATTTAGGTGCTTTTTAGCACCTTTTTGTCATCAATAAGTTTTGGAATTGGAACTTCAATTGCTGGTCTTTGGTGTGTTGAATTTATGGTTACCCATCCAATCGTCCAGATTGTGTTTGAAGAGGCCCAATGAGGTGCTCTGTTTGATATGAAGTAGGAGTCCATTCCAAAGGAGTGGTAACCTCTGGGAGACAAATCTGTCCCTCCAGCAGGTTCTATTAATGTCACATACCAGGTTAAGGTCTTTAGAGTGAGTAACCCATGTACCGTTTGACTTGGGGATATGCAGCATTTCCAATAAAGCAGCGTCATAGACTGCCTTATATGCAAGGCATAGATTGCCGCTGAATAGTCTGTATGAAATAGAATAAAGTGACAGTGACTTCAGATGATCCACATAGGACACATGTTGAAGATCTTGAATTTTCCTTGTGAGGAACCTTTATGGTCTCTCCAATTGCTGCATGTGCTTGGAAAGGTACATACCAAAAGGAGCGTTGTACTCAATTATTGGCCTGATGAGGAAGGAGTACAGGCAGATTATAACTTCTTTTTTTCCAGATGCAATGCCCTTATTTATGAGATGAGCAATACAGAATGCCCTTCTTACCACTGTGGAGACATGGTGATCAAAGGTAAGGCTGCTGTAAACCTGTGTGCCCAGGTCTCTCACCACTGAGTGCTTACTTAGGGTGTTGCTATTGATGTGGTAGTTAGCAGGAACATCAAACTTACTGAAAAGGATGATAATATATGTTTTTAAATTGAGTTTAAGGCCATGCCCTTGGCACCAATCATTGGTTGTGTAAGAACCTCTTATAGGATGTTGAGATCGTTTGGAGATTCTATGACTGCTCCCAATTTGCAGTCATCAGCAAACTTTGTCAGCCACAGACCTTTAGCTTTAGCTTGCACTTCAGAGAAATGGATCCCAAACAGTAGAGGTCACAAGACTGATCCCTGTGGAACACCACTGATTACAGGTTTGCTGTTGGAGGTGGATTCCCCTATTTTGACTATATGGGTTCTATCAGTGAGCCAGTTAGCAACTCATCTAATGATATACCTAGCTGGGTGAGTTTGTCAATGATGCCTGACTGGGAAATAGTGTCAAAAGCTTTGGCTAAGTCTAGGTAGAGTGTATGTACAGATTTCCCCTCATCCAGGGCCTTGGAGACTGTCTCAAAGAAGTCTACCAGGTTTAACAGGCATAATCTTCCTTTGAAAAATCCAAACTGAGTAGGGTCAAGTGTTTGGAGATTATCTATATCTGTTGATAAGGTCCATGATGATTGACTCCATGGTCTTGCAGATAAGTCTAGTCAGGCTAATAGGTCTATAGTTCCCAGGGTCAGTGGAAGCACCACCTTTGTGCAATGGGATAATGGTGGCCATTTTCCATTCAGCTGGGATGAAGCCAGAGCTTAGACTATGATTGAAAAGAGTACCCAGTGATGTTACTAATTCTTGGTTGAGCCCATGTAGGATGCAACCTGGGATGTTATCAGGTCCCATAGATGCTGTGTTTTTGGCCTTAGAGAGGGCATCTATGACCTGCTGTTTAGAGATACAAGGTAGAGTACAGGTGGTAAGGATGTCATGGGGTACTTGTGGCGGAGACAGTGGGATGAAGTTTTCACAGAACCTGTTGGCTAACAGGTTAGATATGTCCACAGGCTCAGTATATATGGTATCATTAACTACCAGTTCAGCACAAATCTTTGCCTTTCCTTTTAGGTTACGGATCTAACTAAAGAACACCTAGTGAAAGCTAATTTGGACACCTTGAGAAAGCTAATTTGGATTCATAGTTTGCTTTGGATGACTTAAAAAGAAGTATTATTAGCTCGTTTAAGCTGAGGATGGAGGGTTTCCAGTTTAAGGCTCGCTCCCTTTTACTCTTATTGTAAAGCATGTTAATGGCAGTTGTCCACCAGGCAGGTTTGCTCTTCTTTGAGGAGCTTGTTTTGGTCCTATCAGGTACAGCTGAGTCAGTGCAGTTATACAGGCGTTTGTATAAAGCACTGGTGTAGAACTTGACATAGCTGCCAGTTCCATCCGAGGGGGGAGGTGCAGTAAAGCTATTTATACCATCCCGTAAGAGGTTATAATTGGCTGTGGTATAATCTAGCTGCTATAATCACTGTGGTATTTCTATAATATAGCTGCTATAATCACTGTGGTATTGTCTGTAATCACCTGTAAAGGTTCACAAGATCACAGATGATGAAGAGATTTTATAGTATGGAATCACAGATAACATTTCTTTAATATTTATGTGCTTTGGTCTGTCTGAACTGTACCACAGGTTTTGTACCTTTACCCCAAGAGAAATTGCCTACCCTGCAAAATCTAAGGTGTCTACAGTTATAGAGTGAGTTTGGATATATGGAGAAAAAAGGTGACCTGGAATATAAGTAATTTGAAATGTTCAGCAATGCAGTTCCTTACTGATAAAGCCTAACACTGGAATCTGAAATTCCAAAGGATGAGAATGTTTGCTCCCAAAAATTTTTTAGAAACTATTTAATTTCTTTCATCTATTTTTTAGCAAGAGGAATCATGAAAATAATGGAAGCTATGAACCGTATAAGGCTGAATTATTTTCTGGCTAAAATGTGAGATCTGAGAAGCTCAGCAAAGTTTCCAGATAGGAATGTATCTCTTCTTGGGCTAGAAAATCCTTTTGCAGAGAAGTGTCTATAAGGCAGCCTTAAAAACACAATCCTGTGTGATGTGGAATCAAGGACAATTTCTGAACATTTATCTGGAACACCAGATTGTTATGAATGGAGAAACCCATGTTAAGGATTGCTGACTTCCGACTAAGGACTCTGCAAATTAAAACAGGTCCTCTAAATAAATAAAGTATCTGAATGTCCTGCAGTCTCCAATGAGCTATCAGTGGAGATCGACACTTTGGAGCTGTGGATAGCCAAAAAGGTAATGCAGCCAACTAATAATGTTACTCACACACAGAGAATATGAGACATTTTCTGAAGCCTGTGGCTATGCAAATGTGATGATAACCTTCTTTTATGTCAAATATTACCTTAATACTGTAAAATAATCATGCCACATACCTAAAACACAAAGGCCTGTGAATGTAATTTAAGAAACAAGTACCTTCAGCAACTTCACAAACACTCAACTCAGGCAGCACCTACCATAACACATACATCTAAAGCTCTCAGTAGCTCAGATCAGAAGCCCATTGGACAAAACTCCACACAATCTAGAGAGATGACTTTTGCAGTCCTCCAGTCTTTTGGAACAAACCTCATTTGGAAGTTAGTATTGAAAAGCCTCTGTAGAGAGTTTGACAGGTTATTCTTCAGGTTGACTGGCAGCTTTCCTGGTATGTTGTCTGCTCCCCCCAGAAACAGTGGTCCTGGCTTTGAATGGTGCATTTAGGACTTGTTCCTGGATGATTTGAAGGGAAGATGTGGACACTGATAAGAGGTCTGGTCAAGAGAGAGGGGAAAGTGAAATTAGAGCTGAGTTTATCTGCTATTAGATTGGATGTATTTAGGCTTAGAATATGTGATGTCATTTAATGTCGTCTTCTTGCAATTTGGAACATTATTTCTGAAGCTTCTAACATAATTATAAAGACTTTGTGATTGTCTTTTGCCTGAGTTGTTTTTGTTACCTTGTGTTTAGCATTGGTTGATTTAATTGCGAGCAGAAGTTCTCTGTTTTTCTTAGCAATATTGGTTTTGAGATTTACAGAATTAGAATTGTTTTTCTCATCCAATGAGCTTTTCCTTTCATTGTACAGCTTGTTCATATTAGGATTCCACTATAAGGATTTATTTTAACATAGCCCTGTATTTATTTAAAAGGGTAACAGATGCTTCTATGCAGCTGTTTATATATTCATAGAACTGGGTGGCGAATAATTCTACATTTCTAGTAGAGAAAGTTTAAATTTTCCAGGTTATTACTAAGTTTCAATAGATATGTTTTGGCATAATCTGAATAATGAACTGATTTATGGGCTGATTTGACTAGGTTGGGTTTACAAGCATGGGGGAACAGAGTTGTCTCATATTGGTAAGAACCAAGTCCAGAATTTTGTCAACCATTATGGACGGGAGAACATGTAAACACCTGCTCCAGGCTTATGACTATTCACACTTATTATACAAAGAGTTCTTACACAGCACTAAAGGGTTATGTCTCATGGGGCTTTAACAAAATACATGGACGCCTAAACTACTAAGGCTAGAAGCTGAGTGAGAATGAATTGCTAGGCAAATAATGATCCACACAGATCAGTAGCCTAGTAAGTACATATGAACCTATAAAACTCAGAAGAGGGATGACCAGTACCAGACTCTGTAGGGCCAATATTTTGAATTCTTGACTTTGACAAACAGGCTGAGAAATGAAATATGTAGAACTGGTATCCAGGAAAGCTCTTTCTTTGGTACTAAAAACATTCTGGAGTAGAAGCACCCTTTGGTCTAAAGGCAATGGTCGATAACTCCTAGGGTTGAATGTGTTGAACAACTTAAGGAAATAACTCTGGTTGGGAGGATGGAGATGAATTCTCCAGAAAAAGGTATGTGTATCCAGTGTCAAATGTAACCTTTCTGAACTACTTTTAGTACTCAGGAGTCAACTGACAAAGAGGAAGATTGACAGGTAATTTTCGGGACAGATTTAGAGACATGAGGCAAGGAGGGGAGGGGTAAGAATGCTGGCATACTCATTTTGAAGGTGTAGTCTGTCCCTTTTTATGAAAGAATCCCTTTTTTCCTGCTTCTATCATCTCTTTTTGGTTCCTTGTTTATCTGCAGATGGCAGGGATTGCCTATTTTGTCTTTTGGAAGAAGCAGAAAATTTGTAAGATTTATTATTGGGGAGGGGAAATGTTAGAGACTCCTAGAATCGATATTCCTCTTTTATCAAAGTTACTGAAAATCTGAGTAGCAGAAGGGCCAAACAAAACCTCTATACCAAAATTAAGATTTTAAAATCTCAGAGTTTAACTCTTCAAAAACATTTGATTATATACCCAAGCATATCTTCTCAAAACAGTACCAGTAGCAGTGGCCCTAAACACAGTATCAGAACAAATATACACGCTCTTCAAAGCATGTATACTACTTCAGAATGGTTATAAATAACATGATTCAGACAGGACCTACCTTCTGAAGGAAATGAGATAGAATAATCCCTCAAACTGTCTACACATTTAAGAATGTGTTAGTTTGAGTTGCTTCATACAGCCTATCTGCCTTTTTGGAGGTAAAAGACTGAGAGTCAGGGTTATTGTAGCCAGCACTGAACACATCCTACAAGGCTAACAAGAGACCAAAGACTGAGAGTCAGGGTTATTGTAGGTAGCAGTGAACACATCCTACAAGGTGGACAGGAGACTGAAGACTGAGAGCCAGGGTTATTGCAGCCAACACTGAGCACATCCTACAAGGCTAACAGGAGACCAAAGACTGAGAGTCAGGTTACTGCAGCCAGTACTGAACACATCCTACAAGGCTGACAGGAGACCAAAGACTGGGAGTCAGGGTTATTGTAGCCAGCACTGAACACATCCTACAAGACTGACAGGAGACCAAAGACTGGGAGTCAGGGTTATTGTAGCCAGCACTGAACACATCCTACAAGGCAGACAGGAGACTGAAGACTGAGAGCCAGGGTTATTGCAGCCAGCACTGAACACATCCTACAAGGCTGACATGTTAGGAGGCATGAGTTTACAAAGAATGCAGTCCTCATACATGGTGTTGTAATATTTCTAACACATACTTTTCCATATACCAAATTGCTATATCTATATACAGACATGAAATCTGTCTCATTTGGCAACTTAAAATTCTGTTTAAACACATAGATAATACAAACATTAACATCTATTTACAATTTACTAACCTTCTTACTACTAAAACAATTTCCTTTCATCCAAGGCAATGAGTGTGCTGCATCCATTGTACCTTGCCACTCTATTACCATGGCCTGCATCTGTCATACCTACTCATATTTTCCCTACAATGATTGATAGCAACTATTGTGTGCCTCTTATTCTTTATGGGCTGCATGTGTTTGTTCCCCTCTTCCAAAAATTCTGTCTCATATTGCCCATTTTCCATCTTTTCTTCTGTTTACCAGACTAACCGCACTTTCATTCCTTCTCCTTAATTTCATTCATGATCCCAATAACCTCTTGTATTTGTTTTTTTCTCTTTGCTTCCATTTATTTGCATTTAGGGTCGCCACCTTTTCAAATGCCCAAAGTGGGACATTTTTTTAGAAACATGAGATTTTGCAGGACAAAACATACCCACAACCAGTGCAAAGGACAGAGCTTCACTTTTTCTGCCAAAATAACAGCATATTCTTGTAGCATTTGAGTTGCTTATGCTATTTCATATAACATTTAGGTGTTTCGGATACAAAATAACTGTTTTATGCAACTGTTAGCTAAAACTTATAAACTTCTTCTTATCTTAAAATCTCAGGATATTTGCCATTTTTTATTTTTTTCCACAGGGCACAACTGCCCAAAGAGGGACTGTCCCTCGCAGTGATGGAGAGGTGGTAAGCCTATCTGTAATAGCCTTTTTGGCTACTGCCATAATTAATGTTGTCAGTCTTTGCATTCCCCTTTAGCTTAAGGTTAGGATCCCAAATCAACAAAAATGCTTATCTAATAGTTATATTCTCCCCTTCTCTTACTGCTTTCTTAAAATCATTTAGGGCTTCACACTTCCAGAAGATTGCAGAGACCAGTTGGCATAATGGTTAAGGTCTTCGCCTCCAATGCACAAGGTACAAGGTTCGATCCTGACCTCCGACCAATGCCTGTTTGGAATTTGCATGGTCTCCCTGTGCCCCCATAGGGTTTCTCCCACATCTGAAAAACATGCTGAGTGTTTCCATCTCAAGCTCACCAATGAATGGAGCTGTGGGCATCAGCACAAACTCTACTGGGTGCCCTTTAGGGGGGAAGAGTTGTATAGACCAACTGCTATGGACATCTACTGTGGTGTGCAGTATCCTCAAGATAGGAGAACACAATCACAGACTGTGTGTCATGGCAGGGCTAGCCAGTTGATGGTGTAAAACATGGCTCTAGGTGATTCGGTCATGTTGACTAATGTTGCCAAAATGGGAATGGGTGGGCGTTATGAGGACCCAGCCTAATCTGACCTACATCAGGGCCAATGGCGGGCAGGAGGGGTATATGTGCCCCTACTGGCCAGCAGCCCTGGGTGAATAAGCTACTGGCCGGGCGGTGTCTAGTTGCCCAGCCTAGGATACCTGGGATAGCTCTGTTGAGCGAAAGCTGGACATAAAACCAACCAACCTGACAAAAACTGAGAATTGCTATGCTTAATGTGGGTTCACTGAGCAGGATGTAGCTTGAAAGTGGATGACATGATGATACGGAGGAGGCTGGACATCCTATGTATCAAACAGATGAGATGGAAGGGCAGTGCAGCAAATCAAAGCCATCCAGTCTCTACTACTCAGGAGGGGGACAGGTTAGAAATGGTGTAGAACCTGTGGTGAGAGAGAGGCTTCAGAAGGCAGTGAGGGATATCATCAGAATTAATGACAGAATCATGGCAATCAGACTCCAGTAAATGATAGGGAAGTATTCATAATCTCAGCCTATGCCCCACAGCAGGGTTGTGATAGTGAGGAAAAGAGTTCATTCAGACAGCAGTTGCAGGACCTACTAGATAAAGCAGGACAGCATGCATTGGTGTTGATAATGGGTGACTTGAATGCACATATCAGGACAGAACAGGATATGAGGACTGCCTGGGTCCACATGGGAGGGGCAACAGGAATAAAGAAGGAGAAGCCATTCTAGACTTCTGTCTGGCAAATGGCTTGATAGTAGCCAACACATGGTTAAGAAAGAGAAACAGTCACAAGATCATATGCAAGAGTAGCCAACATGCAACTCAAGAAGACTTCCTTCTAGTAAGGAAAAAGCACTGGGGTAGAATCCAGGATTGCAAAGTCATCCCCATTGAAACAGTCAGCCCACAGCATAAACCACTAGCTGCCACAATCAGCTGCAATCAGTGGTCAGACAAGGCTGTAAGGTCAATAGAGACCAGGCTGAAGACCTAGACGCTGACTGGAGAGAAAGTACAACAGTTGAAGGAATTACTCATGGCTCTAGCACCCCAAGAAGAGGAGGAAATAGGTGGAGTTGAACAAGAATGGCAGCATCTAAAAACAGCATGTGTTAGGATACAGAAAAGATGTGGCTGAGCCAAGTATGGAAATAAGATACATAAGGAAAGCAGATGGTGAAATGCAGAAGTCCAGGAAGTCATCAAAAGAAAGAAGGAGTGCAGGAAGAAGTGGGAGATAGAAAAGACTGATCAGGTTAGGAAGGACTATTGGTTGGCTAACAAAGAAGCTAAGAAAGAAGTTACAATAGCAAAGAATAGGGCATTGGAGGCATTCTACCAACTTCTTGAAAGTGACTCACTAAGTTGCACAAAGAAACTATATCAGGTTGCAAAGGAAAGACAGAAAGATAAAGAAGATAGTCAGACACCCTTCATAAGGTATGCCAGCAACAACCTGCTCACCAGTCCACAGGATATCAAAGGCAGATGGAAGGAGTATTTTCAGCAGCTTCTGAATGAAGAAAACCCCACAGAAGCTGTACTGTCCCAGAAACAGCCTACAATGAGAGAAGAAGAGGAGCCCACCCTAGAAGAAGTAAGAACAGCACTAAGAAAAATGAAGTCAGGGAGAGCAGCAAGCTCAGATGAGGTCACAGCAGATATGATAAAGATGCTGGGTGAGATAGGGGAGAAATGGTTCCTGAGGGTACTAATAGCAGTGTGGAGAGAAAGGCATATCCTAGATGACTGGAGAATAAGCATACACATACCAGTGTACAAGAACAAAGGGGGACATCCACAACTGTGGGCTGTACAGAGGCATCAACCTCTTATCACTTTGCATGAAAGTTCTGGAGAAGTTGATTGATAAACGGATACGCAGAGTAGTAGAAAGTAAGATGAGAAATGAGCAGTTCATATTCAGATCAGGATGCAGCACAATAGACCCGATGTTTGCAGTGAGACAGATACTTGAGAAGAAGTTAGAGATGAGGAGAGAGTCCAACTGGGCATTCATAGACTTGGAGAAAGCATATGACAAGGACCGAAGAAAGCTGATCTGGGCATTACTGTGGTGGTTTGAAGTCCCAGAAACATTGGTAGACTTAGTACAGGCTATATACAAGGACCCAGTGACTTAAGTATGAACAGCATTCTGCGTTCAGCCTCACAGAGGGGTTCCTAGTGGGAGTGGGTATACACCAGGATTCAGCTTTGAGCCCACTGCTGTTTATACTGGTGATGGACTACATTAGCAGACAGGTCAGAGGGGACAGATGAACAAAGTTGCTGTATGCAGACGATGTGGCATTACAGGCTAACTCTGAGCTAGAACTTCAGCAAAGGATAGGAGAATGAAATGCAAAACTGAAGGCATATGAAACTAAGCACAGCTAAGACAGTGGTAATGGCAGCAAACTGATCAGATCAGAAGAAGCTGAGAATAGAGATGGAAGGGAAGATGGTGGAACAGATAAACAGCTTCAAGTATCTGAGAGGGGTGGTTGAGGAGAAGGGAAGTCTGAATAAAGAGGTCAAAGCTAGAATCAGAGGGGCTGCAGCCAATTGGCACAGAGTGTCAGGTGTAGTCTATGACAGAAGAATGCCAAAGAAGCTGAAAAGTAGGTTGTACAAGACAGTGGTGCGACCAGTACTACTGTATGATACAGAAACCTGGGTAGTAAAGGCAAAACAATTGAAGACATTAGAGGTGATGGAAATGAAGTGCCTGAGGAGGGTGGTAGGATTCACACTGTGGAACAGACGAAGAAATGAGGATATAACAGCAGAAGCCAAAGTAGCTCTAATTGCAGAAAAAATCAAAGAGAACAGATTACGGTGGTTTGGACACATGCAGAAAAGCAGAAGACAGTCTGATGAGGAAGATTTGGGACAAACAGGAAGAAGGTAAGAGGAAGCGAGGATGTCCAGCAAAGTGGATGGATTATATGAAAGAAGATCTGCAACAGTCAGGCATGAGTGCTGAAGAAGGCAGGAGTGTGGCACTGAATCGAGAGAGTTGGCAACAGTTAACACCATACCCTGACCCCATGTAGAAAAAATGTGAAAAGGGGGCTGATAATGATGATTTCCAGAAGATGCCAAACTTGCTTCCAATGTTCCCTTTAGTGCACCTCCATCATATGTGGTCACAGAATGCATGTATCTTGTTCAATAGGGGAGATATATAAAAATATTTGTGAAGGCATTTCCTTCCTAATATATGGAACTTTCTTTCTTTTGTGACTACTGTTGGTGGTACACTCTTTTCTTCCCATTGTTTTTCAGGAAGGTGCAAGCCTAACTGTCTGCTTGAGATGTTACTCTATCAGCATCTTATAGGCCCTCACTAATATCTTTTTGTTCAGTGCTTTCTCCCTTCTGACTCTTATCAACCAATTAACTCTGGATTCTCCCCTTTTGTGACTTTTAATTTAGCATCTTCCTAAGACCTCTTCTCTGTCTCTCAAACTGCAGTCTGTTTCTTTGTTGTAATGCAAACTTATCTATTCTTTCTTCCCATGTTTATATTTTTTCTTCTTGCCTCAATTGTTCCCAGAATCTAGGCTCCTTGTTTCTGTTTCTACACTCTTTTCAGCTCCCTTTACCTCCCTTCTCCCTGTTCACTTACAGTATCTTATTGGGATCTTTCCATCAAGCCTGTAGTTTCTGTTTTCTTATAATCACTTTTACTCTCTCATACGCATAAGACACCACATCCTTAACCTTGTCTGCTTGGATGCTTTAGTTCCATAATATTATCCTACCTTGGTGTTTGCCCATCCTCATTGAAACAACATAATTTCCTTCCATTTTGAATGGTAGTCTGGATTTTGCAAAACATATACCAACCTGATCTATCTTGACTCAAAATATTCCTCTTAGCTTGATAATTTTAGTCCTCCCTTTTCTATTGGGAGAATTAGTTTATTCCATGCTACTCTAGGTGCCTTCCAATTCCAGATAAAATATTTTATTTTTTTTATGGATTCTAGCCAAACTTTCTCTACCTGGCTCTATAAGATAAACCTGTCCTGCACATAAAGGCCAAGAGGACAAAGAAAATTTTCCAGCCTGCATTTTTCTGTCCAGATCTATATATAGCAGCTTCCAGCTTCTCAGTTTGGTTACCATCTTTCTGAAGTTTTCCTCCCATATTAATTTTGCTGCTCTTTCAGTCTTTGGTTCCCCAAATATTTGATTCCTTGATCATCCCAAAGATATGGATATCCCTGCACTGTATCAAATGTAAGTGTATCACTGTGAATATAAGCTTGCATTTTATTTATATTTTGAACCTGCAATCTCCACAAATTGTCTGACTACCTTAAATATTTCCAGAAGGTCTACAATATACAAAATTATATTATTGCCAAATAAGGTGATTTTTTAGGGTGGTTGTACCACTTGTATCCTTGCACTGTAGAACTTCGCACTGCTTGTGCTAGTAGTTTAATATACAGGGCAAATAATAGGAGGGACAGTTGACAGTCTAGTGGTGCATCTCTATATAGGCCAAAATTCCTTAATACTCTACCTTTTAACTTTAACCTGAATGTTTGCCCCTTACAGGTATTCTGAATAATTTGATTTAATCTTCCCAGAATTCCCACTAACTCCAATATGCTCAGCAGAAATTCCCAGCTGATCCAGTCAAGGGTCTTATCTTTCTCCAAACCTATTAACATAAGACACTTTTTGTTCTGAATTGCATATCTTTGCATCATTCAAGTCTTGTTCATGTTGTTAAATGCTTACCTTTCCTTCACAAATTTGTAGTGGTCTAAGTTTATTATAGAAAGTAATAACTTAGCCAACCCCTCTGCCAAAATATTTATAAAAATATGTATAGTCAGGGTTCATCAAAGAGATTGCCCTATATGAGCCAGGGTCAATTGGGTCCTTATTTTTCTTAAGTAGCACTGATATTACTGGTGAATTCCAGGGTTTGAGGGGGTAGACTGCCTTTTGGTATCTAATTGAAGAGCATATGTCAGTGTTCCACTTATAAGCTTTCTTTCATTTTACGTATTTCCAATGGGATTCTCTCTACTCCTGGAAATTTCCTTGTAGCCTGCTTACTTATTCTTTTTCTTATTTCTTCTCTATTTATTTTAGCCATTAAATTCTCCCCTTCCTATCTTCAGTTTTTGATATCCTCAGCTCTCTTTTGCTTTAGTTGCTTCCCTTTTTCCCCATTCTTCAAAAAATGAAGCAGCAGCATAGCGATTTCTAAATCCTACAATGATCTTTTTCCCCTCCAACCCAAGTTTTCCTGTCTTTTAATACCTCAGCTTCCTTACTGTTCTATTACTTGCTGCCTTAACCTTTATGCCAATTACTTGGTATTTTTAGGATTAGTATCCAAATGCAGCAGCAGCGCTAAAGCTGCTTTTCTCATTTCATTGATTAGAACTGTCTGTCTCACTGTTTTGGCATTCTGAATATAATTTTCATAGCATGTGTTCCTTACTGTCTCTTTGCCTTGAATTTTATTTCACTCTCACCAGTGCTTGCTTGTACAGCTTATTGCTCTCCTCCTGTTCTTCTCTTGCCTTTGGTGTGAACAGACACCTGAATTTCTTTTTTTAAATTATCCGAAGTGACACCCCCATTGTTAGTTCCCTTGTCCCCCTTGGAGGACTGCTTCTAGTGTTTTAATTTTCTACTGCTTACAGCTCTTCCTTGTTAGTAGGTGCATTGATATGCACCAGTGTCTTGTCTCCTTTTTCCAGTTCCTTATTTTTTATCCCTACCTGTATGGAGGTATGGTTTCTCCCTTTTTAATTTCTCCAAATCTTTTGGGTTTCTAATACCATGACGGAAATGGACCCCATTCCTAAGTCAAAGTACAATTAAAGTTCATGAAATTAGTATTGTTTCATTCTTTGATGTCAGCCAGAAGTGCTCTTCACAACACCCGCAATGTGCCCAGTATTGACTCCTTCTGCAATCCATGCAGGGTTACATGTATTGGTAACGGGTCTATATTATAAGCATGAAAAGACTAAACCGTGAACGCTTACATGAGCGAAAATGCCGGGAATCAAAAGTGTGATTGTGGGGTCGTGTTACAGTGAGGAGTGGGATATTTCCCTTTCCTCACTGTAGTGTGACCTCGGAGTTAGAATATATATTTATCGGGGGGGTGTGAGGGGCGCAGCCCCCCACAATAGCAAGTTCGATTACCAGAATTTTCACTCATGTGAGCATTCGTGGTTTAGTCTTTTTGTGCTTATAATATAGACCCATTGGTAACATATCTAAATATGATTGTAGATTTCTTTTATAAGACCCATTGCTCCTACTACTATTGGAACTATCTTGGTATCTTTCTTCCACGTTGCTGTCGTTTCTGCCTGCAAATCCTGATATTTTATGACTTTGTGTCTCTTTGTATGCAACACTGTAGTCACTAGGTGTGGCAATTTCAATGATCAATGCTACTTTTGTCTTCTTTTCTTGGACCAATATATCTGATTTTATAGCATCTATCTTTTGAACTGTTGGCAATGGGTGATCCCATGTGATGTAGAATTCATCATTTTCTATGATGCTTTGTGGCTCATGTTTCCAGTGTTTTTCAGCCACTTCAATACCATAATGTTTACACAATCCCCAGTGCAACAGTCTTGCCCCATTATTATGCCTTTCAGTATACAGTCCTTCTGCCATTAGTATGTCACAACCGGCAATGAGGTGTGCAACTGTTTCCAATTCTGTTTTACAAAACCTACATTTGTCTGTTTCTCCCACATGTTCAATGGACTTTGTAAGCCAATGTGTATGTAGTTCACTATCTTGTTCCGCCAATATTAACCTTTCATCTCTTGGTTTGAATTCACCTCTCCTTAACCATTCCTGTGTTTGATCCTGATCAACATGAGGTTCTTCCAGAAGTTTTCTATACTTGCATGCATTTTCCACATTTCTTGCCTTCTCATTTGTTCCTTCACCTTATATTCTTTTGTTTGTTTTTTAGCACATTCAGTTGCTGCCTGATTTTTATCTACTTCTGGTTTGATTTCCATTCCTGCTTGATGCCGATATGCTTCTGCTAGATTAAGCAGAGAAGTCATTTTAGATTTATTCTCATGTTTCAAAACTTTCACTACATTTGGGTCTTGTGAGGTCAGCAGATATGTGTGCAGTCCCACGACTGCAGATCTGTACACGTAGTCAGTTTTAAGGAGGCCCATCCTGCCTTCAAAACGGGGAATATATAATCTTGGTATGCATTGATTTTTTTATAAATCATCTGGTGAGCATGAAGCATCCTTCTTGTTTTCCTGTCTAATCTATCCAACATGTTTTGGGGCCAGTCAGTCACTCCAAAACTGTAAGCTAGGACAGGAAGAGGAAATTGATTTATAGCTTGAATTTTGTTCCTAGATGTCAATATTGTTCCAGGATTAATTTAAGTCTTCTAAAGTATTCCTTATTAACTTTTGTTTGCATTTGTTCAAGTTTTATTATTGATCAATCATCAGTTCCCAAGTATTTATACACTCCCTCTTGCTCAAGTTCTTTTATATCACATTCTTGTCCCAAACTGATGTTTTCTTGCTGTTACAGTTTTCCTGCTTTAACAGTTGCTTTTACATATTTATCAAGACCAAATTACATTCTGAATTCATCTGAAAAAGTTTTGACAACTTGCAGTTGTGCTTTCAGTTCCTCATCTGATGAGCTGTACAGTTTTAAATCATTGACAAAGAGAAGATTAGAAGCCCTTACACTTTGTTGTTTTCTAGGAGCCAAAGTATAGCCATGGCCTAAGCTGTTCAGTAGACAGCTTAATGGGTTAAGGGCAAGGCAGTATAGCAGCGGTGACAAAGAGTCACCCTGGAATATCCTCCTTTGAATTTTTATCCATGGAATAATAATTTGTCCTTTATCATGGCTTAATTGCAAAGTGGTCTACCACTGCTTCATGGTCACTGTAATGTAGTCGATCAGTGTAGGGTGTATTTTATACATTTTTAAGCACTCTTTTATCCGTGAATGTGGGATATTATCAAATGCTTTTTTATAGTCAATCCATGCCATACTTAGATTCTTCCCCTTTTTACAGTTCTCCACTATAACTTTATTTAACAATAAATGATACTTTGTTCCATATTTATTTCTTTTATTGCCCTTTTGTTTTACTGCCATAATTGAGTTTTCTTCTAAATGACTATAAAAGCTGTCAGCATCAATTCCAGTGTATAGTTTATATGTCGTCAGAAAGCAAGTTATTGGTCTATAGTTTTTAGAGTAGCTTGCAGGTTCACTCTTAAGTAGGAGCATTGTTTTTCCTGTTGTTAGCCAGGTTGATGTCTGTTCAGGGTGCACATATAAATAGTTCTTACAATGCAAATATGTTAATACTTTTAACCAGAAGTTAGGTACCACATCTGGCCTGGGGGTTTTCCAATTAAAGGCTTTTCTTAACTTTGTTTCAGTCTCTCTGGCTGTTACTTTGTCCCATTTCATATCCTGTACCTTTAAACTTCTTATTCTTTCTTTTACTTTTTTTATCCATGTAGCATCTTTGTTATGTTCCACAGGATCTTCATAAATACTTCTCCAAAATGTATCTATTTATTCTTTTTTGTGGTCTTTCAATTACTTTTACCTTGTTTCCCAATTCTCTGTAAACTTTTGTGGGTCATCAATAAATTGCTTATTTTGTGATTTTCCTTTATATTTATCTATGTATCTTCTAATATCTCTTCCGCCTAATAAATATTTCCTCCTGTGCTGAGATTTTTAGCTTGCTATTTGTGATAGTGCATGATAGATCCTGGTCTGTTCTAATACTGCACATTGTTTTTATTACATCTATCTTTCTTAGTATTTTTGTTGATTTGTTCCCTCTTCTACATTCTTCTAACAGTGACACTTCTTGTCTTAATTGCTTTATAGTTTTCTTGATTCGATACTTCCATGATGGTATTCGATTTTCCCCTTCCTTTCCCTCACTACCCTGTGTTCTTGTGGTAGAACTTTATCAGTTATTCATTTAGCTGCATAGTAATATATCCTGTTTACTTCTGTTATATCACATGGATCTCTATGGACTGTCCTAATTACTGTGTTCATTTGTTTTATCAAACTTCGGACTTTTTGGGTTTTATTTACCTTCTGCAGTCTATTTCTTTTATTGATCTTAATATGTCTATCTATCCCTGTTAAATCAAGCAACTCTTCTCTTAGCTCATTTTCTTCTAAACTGAGGGCACATTTTTTGTTTTCCATTCCCTGCGGGCATTCTATTGAAAGTTCTATAGTATCTTCCTGTGGCACATTCTCTTCAATTTGATCCTGTGCCATCTGTTGCTCTGTCATATGGGAACTCACTGGCCTATTCCGCTTCAACATTGACTGTGTCAGAGTTTCCACAGTTTCCTGTTCCTTTCCTTGCTATCCAGCTTCAAGTGAACATTTTTACTGGTTTCCTGTGGAAGGCTGCAAATATATCTTCATATGGTACCTGATCAATTACTTCTCATTCCACTGATTTCCCCTTAATTTGGATATCCATTGCTCTATCCTGTTGTAGTGCTTTCTGAATTAGATTTTCTACACTGAATCCTTCACTTCACAGTATTCCATAACCTCAGTTTCTATTCCTTTAACTTCTACATTACCAATCTCCTTTTCTAGTTTTCCTCTTTGTCTTCCTATGTTTTGCATTGTAAAGTTTTCCATATCTGGATTCCTTTGCCTGTATTTCTCTTCAAATATCTTTGGTTCTGCTCTTTTTGTATTGGTTAGTTTTGTTTTCTCCTTTGCATAAATATTGCACCATATTAAATCTCTTTTTCTTTCCCATGTCCATGTTTCTTCTTCACATGTCTCCTGATCTTCTTGCTTCTCCTTACTTTGTGGACTTGCTCCATCTTGCTGTGATGTAACCTGCGTTAGACCTTTTATGTCAAATCCCTCACTTCGCAGGCACTCCATAACTTCAACTTCCATTTTTTTAAGTTCTACTTTACTAATCTTCTTTTATACATTCCATCTTTGTGATATTATTTTTTTATTGTGAAATTTTCCATATTTGTATGCCTTTGCCTGTATTTCTCTTCGTATATCACAGTGAGGAAAGGAGATGGATATTGTGGTGAAGAAGATGTGTATTAGTAAGAGTGAAGAATCTAGTTGCTAGTTATAATAAGAGATTGTAAGGTTGAGAAATTGATAGATGGGGAAATTGTGGGTTAAGACAGGACTGGGTTTGTTTATCTGACTAGGGTCCTGGAGAAAAACATGGGCATATCATTGATATGGTAAAACAAGACTTTGGAAGGAATTTGAAGGTTTTGTCTTTTTGTTGCTATTTAAGAGACAGAGGCATTGAATTCCAGGCTTTGGCTGGATAGTAGAGGAAAACAATGTCACCAAAACTGTCATTAGATTTTGGATTGAGAAGTAGGAATTTGTCAGTGGAGTAAAAGGATCTGTGGGGAGAATATTGTTGGATGATTGTGGAGAGAGATGGGCATTTATTGGGGCAGTAGATGAGCTTGTGTATGGTTAGAAGATGGATATAAGTTAGTTAATGGGGAAATTCAATAGATAGTGTAGGGTTCTATGTTGATGGTTGCCAGCAAATTTGGCTATATTGTGGTAACATTGTTCTAGCTTGGTTAGGTGTATTGATTGTAGGTTTGTGAAGATTGGGATAGAACAGTGGAGTGAAGAGAGAAGGAGAGTAGTGGCTCAGTGTTTTCTGGTGTGGTTAGTCAGTAACTGTTTGATTCTACAGAGAGCCTAGCTTTTGGTGTTTTTTTCACAATATGTTGTATATAGTAGTCAACTTTCATTTTACCATCTATGTAAACACCTAGTTATTTTGTGTAGGGGTGAAGCTCAGTTTTGGTATTATTGGCTGAGAGTATATAAAATAAGTTTTAGGGATGAAAAGGGGGAGCTTGGTTTTTTTGGGATGATGTTAACCATGTTTATATGGATGTGAAGGATTCATGTGTGATATTTTGAAGGTTGCTAAGGTCTGGAGCATAGCAAATTAAGGTGGAGCCATCTGCATATTGCAATAGTGGGGCTGATTTTGCATGTTCTGTCAGTTCATTAATGATGATGTTAAAGAGTATGGGGCCAAGAATAGAGTCCTAAGTGGAGACTGGAAGGAAGGATGAAAACTTGTTTTGCCATTTAACAACTTGTTGTCATTTGGAATTATAGCTGTGGAACCAGGACACTGGTGGACTCTGTAGGCCAGGCTGGCTGAGTTTATGCAATAAAACAGAATGGAGACAGTGACAAAAACAGGAAGATTACGGAAGAGGGCAGACACTAGTCAACCATTGATCCTGTGCTGTGGTGAGGGTGGAAGCCATGCTGAGCGAAGGACAGCATCTTATTATGTGAGATGTGGAAGGTAATGCCTACTGCATCTGGTGGGTTTTTTGAAAAAGTCATTAAGGCCATGGATGAGGGTAAAACAAGGCCATGGATGAAGGTAAAACAGTGCATACTACCTACCTCAACCTGGCCAAGGAATATGACACAATTCCCCACTCAGTTATTATAAATAAATTCACAAAACTTGGCATAAATCCCTACATCACTAGATGGATTGCCAATTGGCTCTTGGACAGGACTTATGTGGTTAAAGTCGAGTAGTGTTCCACAGGGCTCAGTGCTGGGACCACTCCTGTTCAGAATATACTTCTCTGAAGTCAAGGTTAATGTGGAAGGCCTCTGGATGACAACGTTTGCTGACAACTGCAAGCTGGGGGGCAATCATTGAATCCCCCAATGATGTAGGTATCCTTCAGGAGAGTCTAAATTATACAAATGATTGGTGCCAGAACCATGGTCTAAAACTAAATGCAAAAAAAGCATTGTCATATCCTTTGGGCAGTGAAATACCTCTGCAAATTACAACATCAATAGCATACCTCTTAGAGGAGACTCAGAGGTGAGAGACCTAGCTAAACAGATATATAGCAGCCTGAACTTTGACCACCATGTGTCCACACTGGTGAAGAAATCCTTTTATGTGACACAACTTATAAGTAAAGGTATGGCATCCTGATCCAAAGAAATTATAGTCTCACTGTACTCTGTCCTCACTAGACCAATAATAGAGTACAATGCACCATTTGGCATGTACTTGACTAGGCACTTAAAACAGCTGGAGTGACCTCAGAGGTCCCTCACAAAGAAAATGCAGGGTATAAACAACATGAACTATGTGGATAGACTAAAAGCTCTGTCCCTTTACTCTCTCTCTCTCCTACCAACTATTAAGGGATGACCTGTGCCTTACCTACAAGGCACTCACAAATCCAGCCCAGATGGAGCTGTTACACATCTGTAAGAACAGCATGAAGATCACCTGATCTAAGGATCTAAACTTAGTCAGCGACTCAAACAAAACATGCTGGAGAGACAGATATGTGTCACAGAGATTGCCCCTTCGTTAAAACAGGCTTCCTTTTCACGTTAAAGGGAGAGTGTCAATGTTGCAGCTTTCAGAACACTTTTTTATTTTTTGTCACCAATGTGTACCGTAAGTAATGTACTGGGGGCCCATGTCGCTGAATTTGCACTCTTCTGCTGTTTTTTGTGTAAATTACCCTGTTTTTACTTTCAGAGCGTCCCGCTCTCAATCTGCCAGGTAAGACCACCCACTGTGTGATGTCATTAGTAACACCCCCTTCTCTGCCCTCCCTTCTTTAAATTTGACCATGCTTGAACTTTCCCAAATTGTTTTCATTCCCTATGGAATACGGATGCAATGTTGCGTTAGTTCCGATCTAGACACACTCCAAAAATTGCATAACTGAATTTCTTAGCTCGTCTTTCTGTGGCTGGTGTGTGTATGTGTGCGTGCGTGTGTGTACAAATGACCATGGCTGTGTTAAAAACATGTTTGTAAATTATAAAAAAAGAAAGAACACCTCGAGATTACCAATCACCGCCTTGTGCTGCAATAACAGCAGTAGGACGGAGTTATGCTGGTGAGGGTAACCTTACTTAGCGCTGGGAAAAGTTAATAAAGACCTAAGACACCCTGGCTGTGGCTGTTGCAAGAGCCACAGAAAGTTGAATTATTCATAGGAAATGAAGGAAGAGCAACTCCCTTTGTGTTGATGCCCCGCTTACTGTATGTGTACTAGTTCATAGGTTTGGTTTCGTCTGGGTGAGCCCTTCGGGCCACGGTTCTTCGGTGGCAAGTTTATGCTGGTGCTTTTGTCCTTCTTATGGAATTGTCAAATGGTTCTTATATCTTCTTTATGTTAGCAAGTCTTGAATGTATTGGATGCTGTAGGACGCTGCTGGGTAAGTACTCGTAATAACTGAAAATGTTCAGGTTGTTTTGAAATGCTGATTATTGGTTAAGGCATGTGTGATTATTTACCGTTACACTTATTTTGTATTTAGTGCAGTTCAGCTTTTATTTTTGCTTGAGGCGTGCACTTTAATTTGTAACAGGACCGACTCCACTGAAATGCAGTTTGTTATTGTACAAGCATGGCGTAGTTTGCATACTGATCTCTGTGCAGTCTAATCTGTGTGTCAGGTATGTTGATGTGAAAGCTAATAGCACTACTTAATGAATTTCCTTTGATTAAAATCTGTTTGTATTAACATGACTCTCAAACTGTGATGAAACATGATGTCATTCGCCCTTAGTAAGAATTATTATGCACAAGTAAGGAGTAACGTGCATATTCTCCAAAACATGTAACACATGACAGGGACAATTACTGGT